>NW_015505969.1:516021-516838 GCF_001515645.1 Sinocyclocheilus grahami
ACACACACATGAATATGATCAAATAATGACCAATGATATGCATAGGGAAGCTTTGAATCAAGGCCACTGTGTTCTATGCAAATAGACAGCAAATTGGAAGCGGGATTTGCTGGGAGGCACTCAAAAAGTACAAGAGTCTTATGAGCCATCAGTGAAGAACACACGCAGGCATAGTGAAGCACTGCTCATTTCCGCAATCTTTCTTATTCAAATCCACCTTGATTACTCTGTAGAGGTCTAGGCTGGCTGAGATGGCGATGCAAAAAGGGTAATATCAGTGATGGCAGGCTCTGACAAGTAATTCATATTTGATTTGGGGAAAAAATGTTGGATAATTTTGCCTGAGATTGTCTGTCTAAGCCATTTTAGGTTTAAGATTTTTTTAGGCTTGCGTTGACAACATGAATTGAAAACGTCATTTCAGTTTGCAAACTGGCATGTCAATGAAGTGGTGCCAAAGCATTTAAGCAAGAATTATTTTGGCTGGAATATAATTGACAACCTTTCCTTATGTCATCTACCGGATATCACAGTGACTTGGGCGTTATTTGGACAATAACGGATCTAAATAGAAACAATGTAATTTCAACATTTTCAGGAACAAGATTTTATCGCCATCTGATTCAAAGATCAGTTAAGATTGTGTATGCCTTCAATGACTACATGAATTGAGAATGTTGTTTCAATTTGCAAACTGGCATGTCAATGAAGAGGCGCCAAACCGTCTAAGCAATGTAAATTATGATCTTTCCTTATATTGTCCATATCATGGTGATTTGGGCCCTATTTGGACGTTAACTGACTTAAATAGGAACAC
>NW_015505969.1:516923-517475 GCF_001515645.1 Sinocyclocheilus grahami
AGGCAGTGTTGCAATGTCGGGCTGGTCAGTAAGCCAAAACAAATACAGCAATGTTCTGAAAATGCCTCAGAATCACAGTATTTACTAAATGATTACGTTTAGCTGTCTCTGCATATTAAACTAGGATAACAAAGCATTTTAACACTACGAAAATGAAAGAAAAACAGGTTCAAAAGCTAAAACCTTGTCTTGAGTTTAACATTTAGTGCCTCTGTACTGAAAACTGGGTGCAGTTTGAAACCCTGCAGAAGGTCGCCATCCACCTGACCTACTTTCTTTCACTCTTTCTCACCCTCACCCTCTCTGTCTCTTTTTTCTTCTTTCTTCACCTCCTCTTTCTGCCTCCCTCTGAACCCCACAGCTCAGAGTCAAATCAACTCAGGCATGACTCCTGTTCCAGACCGTCTTTCTTTAAAGCCAACTTGCCCCTGAACCGCAGGTGGCCAACAAACTCCCAATGGTGGCTGCATCCAAGAGCACTGAACACAGGATAAACAGACTGTCTCTTTCTCTCCTCATCTTCCGCCACTCTAAACCACCATGTCATGTGTC
>NW_015505969.1:527958-529199 GCF_001515645.1 Sinocyclocheilus grahami
CAAATGGCTAAATATGGGTTGTGCTCATGGAAATAGTGAACTTTTCCTACTGTACAAACTTCCGTCTCCATGACCGTGGGGGTTAGTGTCTGCTTTCTTCCACTGCCAGGAAAGCTCTTGTCCAGTCTTGGAGATGAAAGGAATGCATGGCTTTCTGGATGGGCAAGTTCTAATCTGCCTTGAACCCCTGGATACTCAATCCCTAAAGCTGTGCCATTCGTTTTTCCAGGAACAAATAATACCCTTCCCATTTTCCCTGCAACTTTCATTGGATTATAATGCAGATCTCATGGCAAGCAACTGAGACTGGTCACAGCATGGAGCTGGCTGACAAATAATCCTGGATCTTGAAGTCTTTGAAAATCAAAAATAAGACATTATAATACTGGCCAGCGCTGAGTGAAATTAGTGGGAGATGAGTTAATGCAAATCTGGCAGAAAATTAGTTTGAAATGTTGGAATGTGTCGGATAAAAAATATGATATGAGATGACTGAAGGGCATGAGTTCAAATTGGCCAAAAAAAAAAAGGTTTAAGGTTAATCAAGACTGGAAGAACTTCTTTCTTCCCAACCAAACTTGTCGAGCTGCTGCCTTTTCACATCAAGGCTGCTATTTATCTGCACCCTAATAAGGATCAAATCTAAAAAAAAAAATCAGCATGAAACCTAAATTAAATTTAGTCTAGTCAAGTTTTAGTCAACTGAGCATTTTAGTCTTATTTTAGTCAGAATTATCCATGACTATTTCCGTTCAGTTTTAGTCGACGAAAACTGATGACATTTAGTCTAGTTTTAGTCAATGAAAATTTTATTTTAGTCTCTTTTTAGAAATGCAATTCTATTTAACCCAGTCAATATAGTATAAGTACCTAGTAGTATAGATGAAACCAACATTTTATTTTAGCCAAACCCATTTCAAACAAGGTGATCTTATAATATTATTGTTACCTTATAGACTCAAGAATACATCCATTCCAGACACGGAAGACGCTCTGATTTGAATTTACAACATTTATTTTACCAACCAAACATGTTAGAAGTACACACACATACATTTAAATAAAGACGAACCCCGGCTGGCCGGCCATCGGTCCCTTTCTCTGTGTCAGACTTAACTTTGTTTGGTTTTCGTCTTCTAAATCAGTGTTTCCCAACCTTTCTTTAGTCGCGGCACCCTTTGGAAATTAACAATATGTGAATTTCTAACTTCGATGTGATAATTTGAAAAGTATAGATATTC
>NW_015505969.1:534006-557483 GCF_001515645.1 Sinocyclocheilus grahami
TCTGGCTCACCCTCCGATGCTGCAAACGACATCCGATCGTCGGGGGGAGCGTCGAAAGAAACAGGTGGTACCCCCCGGGAGGGTCCAACTTGCTCTTTTTGAGAGCTCCGCTGGTTTTGAAGTGCCAGAGGGCTTGGGCATCCCCGGAGGGGAATTCCTCACCGTGACCGTAAGACCAGTCCGCCCACCGCCATAAAAGGACGCCCCCGGCTGCCACCAGAGGGAACCCCAGATCTAGGCAGTGGCACGGGCACTCCGCCCCCTTGCAGGTAATGGAGTCCGGTCCGCAACGCCGAGATGGTCATACCCCCGCAATGGGAGCATGAACCATCCACGAAAGCCACCTCAGCGTGCTTCATGCCCAGGCACGAGAGGCAGCGATCGTGACCATCACCCAGCGCCAGGTAACGACCGCATCCAGAATGCCCGGGTGATACGTTGTCTATAGCAAGACCCACATCGTCTTTATAAAGACGTAACGTCAAGTTTGCCAAGCAACGTCGTCTTTAAAAAGACGCACCCGAAATTGCTCTTTTAGGGGAAAAAGCTCTTTTAGCGTGCTGAGGCGCACAGGGGAGATGATCATCTGCAACACAAACAGGGGGTAGTGCAGCCTGATGTGTGCAACCCACTCGACACGGGAAACCACCACCGCTGAAGCGCCGTCCACCAACACGAAGAGCTCTCCAAGAGCGCGCTGAACTCGTTCAGTCTTCTTCTCTAAGTAGAGTAGTCAGGAGCGGAACGATGTGATCGCTCGGCTCCGAAGCGAAAAGCTGAATATGCGCTGCACCTGCTGCCTACTTATACTCAAGCTGTGATCAGCAGCAGCTGGATGCAATAATCGCATGCCAATGTGCATTGGCTCGTTTAGTTTACACTCAAAGTAGATTGGTCCCTCTAAGCGAGATCCCAATTCGTCGGTCCTCCGACGTGACGTCGAGAGCGACCGACTGAGAGGGAAAGAGATATAGCAAAAGAGAACAGGAAAAGAGGTACTGGCATGTGGCCTTGGTGCTGCCAGCCTGTCTGTGCTGTCAGCAGCTGAGTCACAAATCTGTTTTTTAAAAGATTACTGTCTAGAAAACACAAACAACGACTGTCTTTCCCAGGACTACAAACACTAACTCTCTGCATGAGCAGCTCTGCAACCCCTCTCAAGAGACTTCAGGTAATCCATAGCGGGAACAAATGCAATGCAACTGACCTAAACAAAATGAGATTATGTTGGCAGTATCAGAAATATAAGATGAATTTCAGGGGTATGAACTTCTGAAGAATTTTGAAAGGACTTATGTAATGTGTCAAATTATATTCGCTGGAATGTACACTACCATTCAAAGTTTAGGGTCAGTATGATTTCTTTTTAAAAGAAATTAATAATGTTATTCAGCAGGGATGCTGAATTGATCAAAAGAGACAGTAAAGACATTCTTATCAATATTTATATTTCAAATAAACTGTTGTTTTGAACCTTCTATTCATCAGCGAATCCTAAAAAATGTATCAGGGTATCCAAAATATTAAGCAGCACAACTATTTTTAACATTGATAATAAAAAGAAATGTTTCTTGAGCAGCAAATCAGAATATTAGAATGATTTCTGAAGGATCATGTGATGTTAATGCAGTAATGGCTGTAACGGCAGTAATGACTGATAAAAATTCAGCTTTACCATGTGAATTAATTTTCGGAAATTTCAGTGCATCTCTAATTATTGGTGACATTAGAAATGGATATTATATAATAGCTGCTTTTTTGAACATTTTAGCAATTTAAAAATATTAAAAAATGATTTTTTACACGGCACCCCTGCTCTCGACAGACGCGGCACCCCAGTTGGGAAACACTGCTCTAATAAAAATGAAATACACTAGGGATGCACCGATATGAAAATTTGTCTGCGCAATGCGACCTGATGCAGCCACTGAAGTGAGACACAGGAAACAGAAATACTGCAAAATAATAATAATAACGCGACTAAACGAGATGAAATAACGTTATAACATTTAGTTTCGTCTCGTTTTTGTCAATGAAAATGAAGAGACATTTTAGCATAGTTTTTATTTTGTAAACCACATTTAGTCCCTTTTTTTATTCGTCAACAATATTGAATTATACATTTAATTATAGTCATCGTCACATGACCAGCATTTACGTTTTCGTCACGTGATAAAAGTTCGTTGACGACGATATTTAGTCATAATTTTCGTTGACGAAAGCAACACTAGGCAGAACTTTATTTTACCCATTGGGAAATGACTGGACCATGTAATCTGGACATTCAGTACTTGAATAAAGACACATCTGAGTGTGTTGAGTTTAAAACATCAAACTTGGACATACCGTCATCTTTGCTTCCTCTGTCCGGAAACTCTAGACCTGTGTTGCCCAAAGGCGGCAAGCCCAGATCTGTAGGCAGATGTAGGCCACTCGTGTTGTCCTCTGTCAGCTGATATATCTGCCTCTGCATTGGCTGCAAATGCCAGTTGAGTCCAAAGAGGTGCATGGCTGCGGAGAAAGAGCAGCGGCAGATGGTAAATTTACGTGAGCTGGAGCAGTGATTACTGAGCATGTGCCTTGATGTACATTATTGTAATTAAATTAGATTCACTAAGGAATACTATAGACACTGCATCAGAAAATTAACATCCTGAAGGCTGTGGGGTAATTAAACCAAGGCTGTATGAAAACAAATGTGTTTTGACTTGATTAATCTTTGGCAGTTTAAGAGTGCTAAAAGAACCACAGCCCATTGCATCTTAATATGCAAGTATGACGTCATTGCTGTTGTGGATTTTCCAATGGACACTCTTTCTTATCAATGAGATTTTCTAACTTAAATATTGTTGAATTTAATATTGTTGAAAGAGCATTTATTTGATCAACTACAGTAAAAAGTAATACAATGAAATAGTATTACAATTTAAATTAAATGTTTTCTTTTTTCTATTTAACATATTTTTAAAAATGTATTTTATTCCTGTGATGACAAAGCTGAATTTTTAGCATCATTACTCCAGTCTTTAGTTTCACATGACCTATGATCATTCTAATATTCAGATTTGGTGCTCAAGAAGCAATTCTTATTTTTATCATCAATGTTGAAAAGAGTTGTAGCTGCTTAATATGTTTGTGTAAACAGTGATACACTACCATTCAAATGTTTTGGGTAAGATAAAAAAAGAAGAAATTAATTATTTTATTCAAACAAACAATAATGAGAACCATTATTAATAATTAGACATAATAATAATTGAGCTCTAATCAGCATATTAGAATGTTTCTGTAATCAATGTTGAAAAGAGTTGTAGCTGCTTAATATGTTTGTGTAAACAGTGATACACTACCATTCAAATGTTTTGGGTAAGATAAAAAAAAGAAGAAATTAATTATTTTATTCAAACAAACAATAATGAGAACCATTATTAATAATTAGACATAATAATAATTGAGCTCTAATCAGCATATTAGAATGTTTCTGTGACTAAAGACTGGAGTAATGACTGCTAAAAATCTATCTTTGCCACAACAAGAATAAATTACATTTTATATTAAAACAGAAAAAAGTTATTTCAAATTGCAATAATATTTCACAATATAATAAGAGCATACAAGACTTGTTCAAACACATATTCACTATTAACTAAGAGTTTTCCCTCAATAAACCTCGATAGTAGTTATGTTTAGGTATTGGGTAGGGTTAAGGGATATACAGTAGAATATGGTCATGCATTAATATGTGCTTTATATGCTTTTATAGTGAATAGTGTTCCCTAATATAAGGGTCCGTTTACACGACAACTTTTCAGCCAATTTATGGGGACTGAAAACGCATATTTTTGAAAACGGGTTTTAAAGTGCAATTTTTGAAAACGCCACCGTTATTGTTTCCGTGTAAACACCCAAAATGGGAATCCTTGAAAACGGTGACCTCATGTGCATGCGTAGTATGTGTCAGGTAAGTAGACATGTGCGGTATGTGTCGATTTTAAAGGCAAGTGCGAAAAACATACACAACAATGGCGGAGTACATGGTACTGTTGTTGCTGTTCAAGAGTTTGCAAATGCTTCTTCAGCAAAGTGTGGATTTACTTCACCAATATTACAACCAACAGCGGAGACGCATCATATACAACATATAATCGTCACTTCCTTACAGGTACTGTTTACTAACAAGGTGACTGTGCCAACTACTGTCCTGGCATACGTAATACAGCGTTCTTGGCCGTTTTACGCAGATATGTGTAAATGCAAATCGTTTTGAAAACGTTGTCGTGTATACGTGAAACTTTTTAAAAACGCAAGGGAAAAACATTTCCGTTTTTGACTACATTGTTCTCGTGTAAACGTAGCCTAAAGTGCTATCTAACGTGTAAAATGTTCATTATTCCAAACTTTTGACTAGTAGTGTATATACATTTCTTTAAGGCACTATGAAAACAACAAAGTGGGGGGAGGGGGACATCCCCCCACCCTTGGAGAAAAATGTTGTACAACCCACAGAGAGAAAAGCCAGAGCCCACAGGGCAACTTTTCTTTTCATGCCCATTAGCTTACTAACACCCCCCGAGGCTAAACAGACAAAGAAATGATCAAGTCAGCAAGAACACAACAAGAGGTACGGATGAATGCATGAACAGCACCAGAAGACACGGTGATATTTCACAAGGTCAACAAAAGAAGCAACCATTGGGATGAACTCTGATGGCAAAGTGAACAGGGAAGGAAGGGCCAGGCATGATGGATCACCAGGATGAGAATGGTCAGGACCAGCTTAGCCAGGCAAAACCTTGTCCTGGAAGTCTTCAGTCAGCAGATAAAATGCCAACAAAAGGCCTTGGAGCTCTTTCTTGCACAGAATGGAAGTTCAAAGCACAGGTTGTAAATAACCAAAGAATGTAATTAAGATTGTGATGCTAGAATATAGGCTACAGTATGGGAATTTGTTAAATGTTAGCATGTAGCAAAATTCCTTAAAAAAACATTATTACTCAATACTGTGGTTCACTTGTGCTATTAAATGATTCAGAGCATAGGCCTATATGATATAGCAAAATTTGCTCTACTATTGGCTGGACTATTTTGTAAGTTAAAAAGTGAAGAAGAAAAGCAAGCTTCAAAAATAGTATAGCATCCAGGCACTAATATCATACTAATACTATCATACTAATATCAACACACCATAAGGGATGAGATTTTCTTACTGTAGTACTGATAGTATGCATATTGGGATGCAGCCACAGTATGTAAGATAACGGCTGTCGACACAAACTATGGTGGACTACGGCGATGTCGGAGTAGATAAAACAAATTATCTTTAGCCTTGTCTTTTTCTAATGCTCCATTTCTCTTCCTACGTGAGTTCCCGTTTCTCCTTCACAAGTACAGAGCTGGTTTCAAATTGCACAAGTGGCTTTCTCTGTCACACTCTCTTGACAACCTGTAGTGACAATTCAGAGCTAATATTACTTCTCCGCTCCACTCAATGGAGAGGTGACAATGTATTTGTTTTGTGTAGCGGCAAATATCTCGTCTCAATCAGGGTGAGAAAAGGTCTAAATGAATGATTTATTCTTCTGTCAAAACATTTGTGAAAGAAACATATAGCTGGCATAATTACCAGACCTCTACTCAATCTTGATTTTTGTGTGACGGAACACTAAAACTTTTCAGCAGATTCTTTAAAAAAAAAAAAGTGAGGAAACTTTAACACTGTCACCTCAATTTAGGTGTCTACAAGACACTAAGACAATGCTAATAATCACACACCCTGTTAAGTAACATTGACTATCATGCTCTTTATAGGTATGTAAAGTGCTGTGTTAAAATCCAAGTCCAACCGGAAGAATCAGGACATGTCTGGCACCGGACTCCAGACTGACACTAGAAACAAAACAATTCATGTATTCCATATTTATCATCATACAAATCATAAACTGTTTCATGCAATTTCATGGTGTTGGGTGTTGTTGTAGGTTGTTGAAGGATCTTTTATTTCAAAATAAAACCATACATACAGTATGAGCATAACTAGAAACAGAAAAAAGTAGAAGTAGTGGAGGTACTTTGCTCATTCGTGTTGGTTGTTTGGGGGGGGTTACACCAGTTTCATCATTAATAATGATACTAAGAGAGCAATGCCTCACTGAGTAGGGGTTGATTGGATGGAGTTGTGTTTACAGAGGGAAAGATGTGCCTGAATTCATTTGCAAAGAAAAACAAAGAGCTTTGTCTAATTGCTTCTTTGGGCCTTTGGTTGGATATCATTTGTCCTGCTTTACATGTTGTAAAATCAATGATCCTTAAGATTCTGCAAAGATGTGCTTGCCCTAGCTTAACCGGAACCTTCAAATTGGGAGTATTAAAAGCCCAGCGCACCTCTCACAGACTGCGGATCAAACTAGTCGTGACAAATGGAGAGTTCTGCTTCACATCCCTTTGCATGTTTTGCCATTAATTAAAGCCATATTACGTGGTAACCACTCTACATTTACTAAATGGTGAAAATGTGGCCTGAAAAACGATGAAGCCTTTGACAGGCGTTGCTACGGTGGATGAGAGTTGCCATCCTCTGGCTTACTCAATCAATAGCCATTTGGAAAATTGCAGGCCGTGCATTTTCTTGATTGCATTCCGACAGATTCGGGCATTCCTGAAGAAAGGTCTGAATGTTGCTGTTACTTTTGCAAGAGTGCATTTGTGGAGGCGATAAAAAGTCGTGGCTGTCTTGAGAGACAATATAAATGCAAACGACTGGGTGCCTCCGCCCCCATCAGTACCGCTGGAATTGACTATGTCAAAGACGGACAGACACGCTACGAGACAGATGGCTTGGTTTGTCATCACCCAAGATCGAGTAAGGCATTCCTCTAGCTCGCTCTCTTTTTCTGCTGCACATTAGTTGATTTGTGGCTCTGTGCGAGGAAGCGGAGAGTGCAGACGGCGCATGGGCAGTGGGGGTGGACAATCGAATCAAAGGCATCATGGGTCTAGGTGTCAAGTAATTGCTCCTTCAAGGGGCCCATCTTCCATCTGGACCCCTTTGCAACTTCTCCTGTCTAGCTCTGATGTAAAATGCCTCACACACTTCCCGGCTACCCCCCACTACCAAACCTCATTATGATTTATGCCCGAGCTGTCCCGGAATCTATGATTTCCAGAGTGCGTTGGGAAGAGTCCAGCTTATGAAATATGTTTCTCCGACTAGCCCAAACTCTTCCATCATCCAAACTCACTCTCACTCTCTCTCTCTCTCTCTCTCTCTCTCTCTCTCTCTCTCTCTCTGAGCTGTCAGACAGGCTCCCTGAGTAAGGAGCAAAGCAGGGACAGGTGGAAACGGTCTAAGCTGGGTGTTTTTTTAATGAGTGACCCGCTGGAACGGCAAGTGGAATGACCCCACGACCTGTTGAGTGTAAAATGGCAGCCATGCTGAAATGCAAGCCTGGACGCACACAACGTCCCTGCAATCTCTGCTTTGGCAGGCCACTTTGGCAGATCCGTGCAAGCCAATTAGAAAGCAGAAAGCTTGAAAAAACTACTGCTTCAGTCTGGGAGGAACACAAGCTCATTACTGCTCCACTTCTGTGATTCAAGCCTTTGAAACATCTCCTGAGAAACAGACAACAACAAAATACACTATCTATCCCACATTTACCTCCAACAAAAACAGCTTTATCCCATGACAAAAAAAGAGGACAATGCTGGGATCTGGGGGCAGAGTACTCATGGGTTGAAAAATGCCATTTCTTGCTCATCTGTCATAGAATGGACAGGGCGCATTAGCAAGCATATGGTTAATTAATTCCCCTTAGACACTTAAATGGATGAGCGTTGAACAAGGCAGCTCTCAGTCCTCTCATTAGCTGTCTAATTACTCCGACACACCTCCTGCCGGGATCCTGGTGCACAAGATGTTTGGCACTTTTGGGCAGCCATCTCATATTCGACTATGCAATCTTGACTATGAAAGAAAGGCTGATGTGAAGGTGCCAATCACCAATTTTACAAATGGAAGTAAAACAAAGAAGATGACAGGTTTGATCAATGCCCTTGTTTTAGACTACTTCATTTAGTGAAGAGTTTGCTCTTGACTGAAGGAATATGTTTATTTTTTTATAGTTTATCTTTAAGGTCTTTGTTACTCGCGGCTTTCTTTAAGCACACATGGATTTTAAGCCCTTAAAAAAGACAAGTAGGTGTCAAATCAATCAGCAGACAAACCAGTGAGACCTTGGAGAGCACTCTTGAGTGTTAAGTTTCCCCAGTCACGAGTGCCTCATCTTTTCACAAAAACTCCCAGTGGAACTTCCTCTTTTCTATGTGCCCTCCTCTGGTCATACTTCAAGTTCAGACTGTTGACTATAAATGAGAGGCAGTGAAAAGCACATCATCAGCAAGTTAGTAGATCAAAAAGTCTTAAGCCATTTTTTACTTTCACAGTGAAGCTTAGAGGAATCTGTCTGGAGTGAGTAATATCCCTACTCTGGTAAGAGTGCGTATAAAGTCTGGCCACAGAGAATGCACTTTCCCAGAATGCCTTGATAAAACAGCTTCGTTTCGGCAGGCAGATACTATAGCAACCTGCCAATTTACAAGGCGGTTTTTGGTCCAAAGTGATGCTATGCAAATTGCAAAGAAAGTTTCCCTGGGGTGACCTGGTGCTAAGTGTCATGCTCAAGGGTACCATGGTGACAGAACAGAATTGTGACCTAACTTTCCAGTTGCAAAGTCTTCCACATTTAGGTTAAAGTCTCCTCATAATGTAGGCTACCACAAGCCGAAACTTCACTGTGACACAAACCCACAACCCGTATAAGACCTATAAACATCACCAGTCATTTCAACCCCAGAACATCCAATCCCTTGACAATCCGACAAAAATACATTTAGCTGAAGGTAAACCTGAAAATACATTGAGCTGATTGTAATAATGAAGAAACAAAGAGACAGAAAACAAAAGACTGGAGGTCCAAAGTCAGTCGACAGTTGGAGTGAGTGTCTTGTGGCTATGACTGAGGTTGCATGTTGGGCGGTACAATGAGGACCCAGCACGCTAAGAAATGAACACAGAGGGAAACTGATGACCTTCAGATGCCGAGGACATAATGACCTTCTTAATGAGCATGCCACCACTGAGAAAATGGCACACCACTCCCAGTTCTGCGATCTCACTCCTTTCATGGAAGCGATTCTTGCAAACTCCACAGAAAAAAAGAATAGGGGTAAATGGCAAAACTATGCAGCAAGTCAAAAACATCTGTCGGAAAGTTTAATTGGGTTCATTAGACAACACAGCTAGAGTTTCCAATTACAGGCCTACATAATTAATTGCACTTGAAATTAAATATATTTTCTCATCAGCTTTTAATTAAACGTGACCCCTTGTTGTTGATTGAATCCCAGATTCTCAGGGTGAGCTACGGTTTCATGCGTGTTTACCTGAGGTGCACAGGGAGATGAGCTTGATTTTGGAAGAGGGTTAGGATGGGGTGGGGTGTCTGTAATTATATTAAGTGATTAAGATACATTGGCTTGGTGGGCTTTGCAGGGCTCCTAACAAGGTCAGAGCTTAACTAGCCACCTAGCTAACACAGAGAATAACTTCATTAAGCACAGTGCTTAGGCATTTAATGTAGACAACAGTATCTAGATTTGTTCCAAAAAGTGAGCTGCTGCCTACTAGGCATTCACCTATTAAGACACCACTTAAAAGTATTTTCAGGATAGAAAACAAATGCTCTACATAGACAGCAATTCTGCATGGCACACATATAGAGCTTCTTGCAGGAAGCACATAGGAGACATAACTCACAATTGCAGCAATAACCTAACAAGCGTAAAACACACTGCAAACTTGCAATGCCTTCTACCTAAAAATTGAGCATAATGACGCATCTTTGAAAAGCATTTTACATAGGCAGCTATTAAGGTTAGTCGCATGCACCACATATAGTGTGCAAAGCACCCAAGAGTACCTTAAAATAGAGTTTTGAACAAAGCTGAGCAATTAGTATTATCAGCTAACAGTATTTTAATGTAGATTCCAAATCACTGTACAGAATCACAGGATAGCAATTGTTTTTTTTAATCAAAAATAGATGACTGGATGGATGAGAGTTCATTTCAGTTCTTTTACACTGAATTTTTTGTTCTCAGTACCTAATCTGTGGAAAGCTGTTAGTCTGTAATAATGAAGACACATCTGTGAGATCTCCATTTGGATGCACCTTGTGCAAATGACTTTTTCCCTATATTTTCAACTTAAAAAAAATATTATTTCATTCTGTGGGCTCTGTGTGAGATTACACGTACCAATTCCCATTCTAAGCAGACACACATTATGCAAACCCATTTCATGCTGTTCTCTAAAATATATTGGGTTATATAAAACATTATTGTTATTATTGATTTACTCTTTAAGGTATGGACACACTTTATTTGGAACTGCTAGACTAGCTCTCATCTTCTTACATGTACATTGGATTTTCCACTTCTTTCATGGGATTATATGAAACATATAACAGAATTACTAGCAGACCTAGTAACATTCCGCACCCCAGTAAAGTTCAGGTATGTCTGTAGTAAATGTTCAGACTAATACAGTTCAGAACTAATACAGCTGTAATAAATCATGGACAGTTAATGATTCTATGTAGTCTCTGTTTAAATCCAGAAATGTTAACCAAATGGGAAAAATCAAATCACACCAAGCATGAACTGTTGATATGGCTGAATCATATCTCACTTTATCTGTTGTCCATTATTGATTTGGTTCACTGACCAAGCTGAATACAGTTGTGGGACACTGAAAGCAAATGATTGAAAAGTGAATCAACTACAGCATCTTTTTGTGACGGTACTCTGGCACAATGTGGAAACAGATCAAATTCAACACAAAAGTCATAACCAAAAAATAAACACATAAGTCATCTCTTGTATGTCACACCTTTGAGGGAATATGAGAATGCAGAGGTGTGAACTTACCAATAAAATATGCCAACAGGAACACCAGGGTGACAGAGATGAGGATGGCACTAAGGGCGGCACATTTCCAGTTGCAGTGCTTATAGGGTTTCTTCAGGCTAAAGGCAGGCCGTGAGAAGGTGTTCCGCGGCAGGGGCCGGGGAGGGGGAGAATAGACAGTGCTGGATGTCAAAGGGTAGCCAGGTGAAGTCGTGCAGTACAAGGGCGAAGTCCCACCAGGCTTGAACAGAAAGTGTCTGCAGAGACACAGAAAACGTTATTGCTTATGTTCACAAAAATAGGACGTTAGAGAGCACTGTGTGGTAAGTGTTTTCTCATCATGTTAAACAATATCTGTAGAGTGTGTAGGCTTGAGTCCCTGCACTGGTCAGTACTGCTGTCACTAAGCACTTTTCCAAGCTGTTGCCATGAGCAGTGGCAGCAAGACACACTGTGCCCCGTGGGGTGCATTATATCAGAATTTTGAATCAATATCAAATTTAATTTACAGCGCGAGTGACCACAGTGAATTCTTGTTAATACAAAGCCCTCATAGTGACTAATTCACCCTAAGAGTGCGTGTGTCAAGAAGCTGTGGGATTATGCAGGATGTACATTATCACGACAGCTTATTCACTGTGGATGGCGTAATCTACGGTGAAGTCATTGACTTTGAATGTGCTGTCAAGCTGTACTGACCGGACAAGGGGAAACAAAGAATGTTAGCCTACTGAGGTACAAGAAAACAGAACAACAGACTTGCAAAAAATCTTAAGCCTTGTGCACACTACAGAACAGAAGCTTGTCATGTTGGCACATTGCTATGTGCTAAAATTTGTACCAGGTTTTAAATTGGTTTCGGGACTGTAGCTAGCAATGCAAATAAAAATTATCTTGTGAATTGCCCATATCTGTCAGAGCCATAGCCTCATGTGTAGCGCTCCAGAGTTCAATTCCTGGCTCAATATTATTTTTTCCTGATCCCATCCCCAACTCTCATCCCTAGTTGTTCCCATCTCTCCTTCACTGTCCTGTCATAATAAAATTCCTCTAACAATAACTTTTAAAAAGACTTTCTCTGATTACTAGCATTAAGTTTGTAACTTAAATGTCAAAAACGTGGAAGTAAAAAAAAAAAAAAACTATCAGGCTGACTCACTAACAACTGTGCTTGCCATAGATGCTGTCTAAAATCTGTGATTTCTATCAAGGTAACAGGGTTCAGTCTTGTAGTGTGCAATAAAGGACTTATGAACAGTTCCTTAGAGAAGAATGCTAATGCATTCAGGGTTAATTAGAAAAGTTGTTAGTTTGTGTTCAGAAATAATTATGGTTAAAAAACCATGCAATTCATACAGTAAGTGATGCAACGTGTTAGATTTTGTCACAAATGTCACTATGTAATGAGAAACAAGTGTCCACAGGTACCACTATGCAGCATGGCAAAGCAGATCCCAGCAGCCACGGTCAGATCATGCAACATACCCATCAGTACAAGCGCCGTCGCGGCGAGCTGTGGCCAGTATGTCCATCTCTATAAAGTTGTCCTGTAAAGTCTCTAGGAATGTCTGCTTTGCTATGTTTCTACACACAGGTGGAGAGATGGACAGATGGAACGAGAGTGAGACATGCGTTGAAGAGGGAGACAGATGTGCAAACACAAAAATGTGATCACCCGGCAAATTTCTGTAAATGGACAGAGTGGAGAGGCCGACAAAGACAAACAAACTCTAATTTCCAATGACAGAGTGCTGGTGCCAGATCCGGAGCCCAATTTGGAACCGTTTCATGTATTTCAACTGCAGTAAAAGCAGTGTTCAGGGGGGAAAAAAAAAACTCTAAACCAATAGTTCTTAAACAATTTACTGACAACATCATAGAACAGAGGGCGAGAGAATCTTCACATTAAATTATATTTTTAAACAACAACTCAGTCTGGCAAGACTGATGTGAAACAAAACTAGATCAAACAAAAAGTAGATCTTTACCATTATCTTCTTACAAAGCTGTTTATACTGGAAACACCCATTGCAATGTGTTTAACTAAACAACAGTTCGTTCCCAACTTCTAATCTAGCTGGCAGAGTTACAAGAGTTCTGATGTTTTGTATAACAGCACAAGAGCGTATCCCAGCATGTGGGAAAGCAGTTAAATTGTTTTGGAAAGGTGTGAGAAAGTGATGTGCTGTGATTTAAGTAACAGCCAATTATGAAAACGTCTCTCCAGCAGTTTAATTTTGGGTCGGTTTTGAAAGAGGTCCGCGGGTCCCATAGCTCTTCACCAGCATCAGCACCATTTCGGTGAAAGTGGGGGAACAGAGACATCCTTATGGAACTAAAGTGCTGTGTGGGGGGCTTTATCCCCGTGAAACCCGGCACGCCCCACCAGAGAGCACTCGTGCTCTTTTACCACACATGTACCTTGTGTTGTATGACCCATGCCCCTCTCTGCAAGCGTCCTGTTCTTCTCTGATAAACATTAGAGTATTCTGGCTCCTTTATGATTGTGGTTAAAAGAAAACAAGGCATTACTTTTCCATTCACTTCTTCATATTCTTTGTGTTTAATGGGCTGACACAACACTATTCAGATGAATCACACATTATACTGACAGAATTCCCAAGTGGTTACTCTAAATCCTGCTTTAAGATTTTTTTGTGCAGTTTTTAAATAATAAATGGTTTCATAAAGCAGAGGTTTATTAACATTCAGAGAGGAACTCCGTGTGCATTCAGTGAAGCATGTCTGCTGTAGCTCCGTGCCCCCTGAGACGGCTGTTCCATAAGTGGAGACTGAGATAATGCAATGGAGAAATTAACCGTCGACATGCATTGGGCAGACGCAACACCTTCAATTCAACAAGAGAAAATGTTTGCTTTCTTTTCTTCAGAGCTGTTCCAGACTGCTCTACCGATTGTCTTTGGCTGGCTTATGTACATTTGTTGGCTTGTTCGAGCATTGGGAGGCAAATTAAAGTTTTAAACGAAGACAACAAGGGCCCAGAGGCCGGTTTGGAGGAGTCAGAGAAGAAAACATAAAAGCAGCCAATAAAAGAATGGCATTGCCTGGCTCTCGTCCAATAGGAGGGTAAGCCTATATATCCAGGGACTCATCCAACTCATTCCAGCCCGCTGTACAAGAGTTGTGAGAGGGAACCATTACAAAGCCATTAGCTAAAGCCTAAATGACAGGCCATCTTTCACTGCCCTTGTGGATATTGCTAATGGTTCCAATTTCATCAGAGGGATTCGGATAATTGATCGCTCCTTTTTTAGATAGGAGGGAGCTGTGGAGGGTGGGGTGTTTCCGCCACTCTTCTTATGCCGCAGATCGGCTGGCATGACCATCTGTTTCCCTCTCCCGTGGGAATACCTGGTCCAGATTAAAGTTTGGGGAAATCCATGATGTTTAATCAGTCATTATGTTGCTAACTGTCCCTCAGCAAATTCAAATTAACATTCATTTTCCTGTTGAGTGGACCGTTC
The DNA here is from genome assembly GCF_001515645.1 of Sinocyclocheilus grahami. Lineage (NCBI taxonomy): Eukaryota > Metazoa > Chordata > Actinopteri > Cypriniformes > Cyprinidae > Sinocyclocheilus > Sinocyclocheilus grahami. The sequence goes on from NW_015505969.1 coordinate 548,457, forward strand.
ACACCCATGCTGGTCACAAACGCATCAAGACGACAAAGAAACAGAGAGTTTTCAAGCAAGTGTCCTAGTGTTTATGCTTATTAGTAAATAATACAATTGTTAGGATTCTTTCAACAATTATGTGGATTGGAGCAGTGGTTATAATGGTCTACGCTAAGATAAGGGACCATGCATTTAAGAGTTAAGTATAAGTTCAGCCTGCAATGTTTTTTGATCCTACCTCTACCATAATTTCTTGCTACTCTCCATTATAACTATCCAAATGAAGCACAGAAAAGAAAGGTGTGGGTTATATAGTATTTCACTACAAAATTATATACACATTTATACATATACATTTTGTTTTTAAGTATGAACTCAAGGAAGCTCAGTTTAGGATCATTTGGGAAAAATCGCATGTATCAAGAAAATATCATGCTCATTTACTGTAATAAAGTATAATGAAACAATCTTGTGCAAGACACAATTTTGCTTGCTTTCATTCTTAATCAAATTCAACATTCATATATATATATATATATTATATATATTTTTTTTTAATGTATAATAATATACATAATGTGTTACATAAGCATCAAAAAGCTAAAAAAAATTATAATTGTATTTTTTTTTTTCTTTGAGAATCTTGAGATTTACATATCGTATAAAACTAGTTAAGAGGACCCCCCCCCCACACACACACACAAAACCTTACTTTAACTCTGCAATCCCAACAATAAATCATTACAGTTTTGAGATTTGAGACCTGTGATATACAGATGCTCCTAGCACAAAGTCAGAAAAAGCTAAAACTTTTACAGCAGCTGAAATAAATATGAGCCATTTGGGTCGGCTGGGTTGAGCACTGCAGGAGGTGGAGGTAATCTGAGTATCAGTATGTATAATTTCTCTTCAGGCTGGTCTGACAGCGCTGATTTGCCTCCGCCATGCATGAGAAGCAGCCCGAGCAATGCAAACAGACATCTGAGAGGTTCTTGACTGATCTCCTCCACACAAGTGCCTCAGATAGAAGCAAACACAGCAAGGGCTGATGGGAGATTAAAAAAAAAGGAGCTGAGTTTGTAGCAAAGCCTCCTTCGGAACCTTGAGAGAATTCGCCCATCTATTGCATTTGGGCTTGAGATATTAGATCAGCAACACTGCCCGGAAAGCCCAGAAAAAAACAACACTTTTCTCTTGTTGTATATTTAGTCATGTTTTAAATGCATTCTGGCCTGATGCAGGAATTTATGTAAAAACGGAGCCGCATGAAACTTCTGTGTAACAGACCGTAAAGCTTAATTTAATTCTCAATTCAGCAAAATATTTCAGCAAGGTCATTCCTACTATCAGCACATTTTTATGTCCAATCATACTGCATTTTTATGTAATAAATATTGGGGAATAAAGCTAGAAATTAAAAACTGGCAATTTAATTAATTAATATAAATTATATTATTTAGAATTTATTTATAATAAAATTTTCCAATATTGCTTTCCAGCCTGTTAGTCTTTTGTAAAATCCCTTGAACCTAAAAGCCTGTTGCTTAATGACATCGATCTCAGGAAATTACCATTTTTGGCGGGAAACCTATTATATATTAAAAATCTGTTCTACTATATAAAATATTAGACGTGTATAATAACATAAACATTTCAAAATACTGTAAAAATATAAATAATAACTTCAATCGGACACCTCAAGTAAGCTAACTGGCTAATTTTGACTCTTTATTTCCTCTTAGGTTCCATTTTGTTAACTGTTTCAATATCATGTTATGAGTTTATGAGCTTAAAATTGACCAGAGCACTTTGAAAGTCTGGTATATTGTTTTTACATAAATACTTAATTAAATTACAACACATGCATGTACAATTTATTTAAAAATCTGAGACATCTAAAGGTACTGCATAACAGGAAGGACCCTTTACACTATATTGTGTGTCAAGTAGAGTTAAAAGGCTACATAAATACTCATTAAGTATTAACAGTGTAGTTGATCTTTTAAACAGATGCAAACAGTGTAAAACGCTTCATGCAGCCAGCATATGCATGCCTTACGATGCATTATAAATGCCTAATTCAGAGTCACTCAATTCTATTTGACTATTTCATTAGCCATTGTACCACGAGAACATCACAGCCCCAAATGTACCTGGTCTCTAGAGGAACGTTGCTGTTGAGAAGCCAGTTGTCCTGGGCACTGCCTGAGTCCTGGGCACTTGTGGGACCCTCATTGAGAGCCGAGCTATCGGTGGGCGCCGGGCTCGGGTTGCTGCGCTGGGTGTAGTTGCTGCGGCTCAGAGAGCCAATGGAGGCGGCGTGGTGTTGACTAGGGGAGTGGGAGTGCGACAGGGGCAGCGGAGGCGTCCGCAATCGAGAGTGGTTCTGGAACGAGACCTCTGAAAAGAGAAAAACAGCCTTATCAGCAACTAAATAAATAAAATTACTGCAGTGTTCATTAGCATGTGGTGTACATACATTTATTTGTAACGCATTTCTGATACTGGGCAAGTAAACAAGTCGATTTATTGGAAATGGCATAGTCAACTACTAAGGCAGCAGTTCCCAAACTGTCTTCTGGGGGCACGCAAGAAAATGTCAGTAATGGCAGAATACTGCAGGAAATCCTGCCAGCAGCTGCTCAAGCAACATAGCACAAAATTATCGTTCATGTCATCTTATTAATTCCTTAATAAGTCTTTCCCCTCACTCCAGTCAGTCTTTTGTAAAATCCCTTTAGCTAAAAAAAAAAGTGTGTCGTTTAATGACAACGTCCTCCAGGAAGTGACATAATTTTGGCAGGAAACAACAGCACAAACATCAATAAGTATTATCCTTGGTGAATTCTGTGATGTTTAGTGTTATGACTTGGGATGTCTTACTATGAAACGACCCATCCTATTATATAAATTATCAGAAATCAGTATAAAAATATAAAAATGTCAAAACACTGTAAAAATATATAATAATAACTTTAAACTGACACCTCATGAAAGCTAACTTACTAACTTTAGCTAATTATTTCCATCCCTTTAGGTTATATTTTGTTAATTGCCTTACTATCAAATTATATTTAACAAAAATTATGAGCTTACAATTGACCAGAGCAGTTGATAAATGTGATTATATCTGTGGTATTAACATGTTACAGAGAGAAGGCTACTGGGGTAACAAGTATAACTAGACTCTTGTCAAAGAAAAGTGAAAGATAAGAAGACACCCAGCATACTACTTACTGTTCTGTGTCACATCCAAATAGGGCTCTGGCTTCTACTAACAGCTGGAATCTCACAAACACTCATCAGGCAAAACATGCTGCTGACAACCTGACATTATCAAGTAGACTGAATTACCCTCGTCGACCTGCTTGAAATTCATGCCATGATCAACTGCAGTTTGTGTGGATGGACCCGACAAGACAGTTTCAGCTTCCGAAAATGCTTATGTCTCCTAAAGCCACTTTGCATCATGGGAGATGGGGGGCTATCAGACATGAGATTGTGAGAATCAGATAGTGGCAATTCAGACGCCGATAAAGACTCATGTGTCCTTGTGCGCTCCAAAGCCATTCATTTCCATATCTGCTAAACCATTCATCAATCAATAAACTAGCGCCTCATTGCGCTAAGAACCCTTACTTAACAAGAACAAAGCAGTTTCATTTTACACCTGTCGACAACACTCAACAGCCTCTTTACTGAGAGCTTAAGCTGTTGCTAAAGGTGAGGCTAACGCACTAATGATGTTTTATTTACATTTATGAGCAACTTTCATTCATTAAAAACGTATCACTGTGTTAAAGATGTTTTTACATTTATGAACAACTTTAAAGAGGTCATATGATGCGATTTCAATTTGTCCTTTCTCTTTGGAGTGATACAAGGTATTGGTGCATAAAGTCCGGCTTCTGCTCACTCTAGCCCACTGTGTGTGACGCTGGGTTTCATTGTGAAAGCGAAACTACTTTGTTTGACCATCCAAAAGTGGACATGACTAGAAATCAGTGGTTAAATTTTATTTACAACACTGTTCAAGAACAGTTTAACTTAAATATTCAGATGTGTCCAGCGCATTTCATGGAGGACTGTTTCCTGATCCAGGAGAGTAGACTACAATGCCGGCTGTTCTGACTCACAGACTGTAAGTACGTTTTTTATATTTAAAGAATTTGCCACTGACGATTCAAAAGCAAGTTTTGAGCAGTGTAGAGTAGCGCTTGTTGTTTGTCATTTCTCCGATCACAAATGCAGACGTGGTTTTATGTTTACGTGGCGCGATGCAACGCAACACGTAAAAAGACAGTATAAGTCATTATAATCTGTAATTATGTCCCCACTGGATGCAACAAATGCCTCGTTTATAATGGGTTTTAATGTTTTTGTCTCGTCGCTCCGGCCGGACAGGGCATCATCACAGTATGATAGGGGCGTAACATTTCCATCACACTCTTGAGGTATTCGGCCAATCACAACGCACTGGATAGCTGGCCAATCACAGCACACCTCGCTTTTCAGACCGATGAGCTTTGTAAAAATCGACGCGTTTCAGAAAGGCGGGGCATAGAGGAGATGTTTTTTTAACCTTAAACCGCATAAACACATTTCATCACCAAATACCCAAAATAATGTTCTTTTTAGCAGCATCATATGACCCCTTTAATTCATGTATAGCTTATGTGCTAAAGATGTTTTACATTTATTAGTTTATAGCTTATGTGCTAAAAACCTTTTATTTACATTTATGAACAACTTTGCATTTATTTACTAAAAGTATAGCTAACATGCTAATGAAGTTTAATTACATTTAAGAAGTTTATCTTCATTTATCATCATTCCCAAATGCAGAAAGTACAGAGTCCAAAACACACTTCTGAGGCCATAATTTCACAAACTATATAGGCTATGTGAAAACTGCACATAATAAAAAATAGTTGTCAACCAAATATATAAATATACTATATGCAATATACCTGACAGATATTAAACAAATAAATACACCAGGCATATTGCAAAAATCATAGTCTTCACACAAGAAAAACAAACAAGGATTATGCATAATAATGACCGCATCCTTCACAGCGGGTTATCTGAAGTCCGACAGTAATTGTCTTTTGCTACAAAATCAAAGTGTTGATGGCTGTAGCTGCAATGCTTTTAAGGACATGAAGACAGAGATGGAACTTCTCAGAAACTGTCAGCACAATCTCTAGAAGTTGCATCTGTAAATGTATTCTTTATAAAGTACTGTCACCACAAATATTAAGTCAATCATCAGGTGCTGGACAACTAGTCGAACATCCTGACCAATCCGCATACTTTCCTTACACTTTGGATACATGCGAGTATACACATCTTTACCAATAGGTCTTACATATACAGAATCCTTTTGTGATTGCTTGTCTGAACTGACCTTCATAACCACTAACTTTACTAACTTCTATAGTAGGTACAAAGCAACATGGACAACAATGCACGGCAAAGTAATAAGAAACCCTGAATCATTCCTTACTTTTGAATACTGAAAAAAGTTGCATGCTTCGAAGGTCTTACACACACCATGCGACACAGTATGTTCTCTGTTGGAGACATGTCACCGGGGTGAAAGAATGCTAGTTCTTACATCTCTCATATGACTAAATGAGTGCTTTGCACCATGTGGTGAGTACACATTTCTACTGAAGATCATTATGGGATGCGTCACTGACAGGGACCCCGTTACTTTTTTATTCCCTTTCATTTTGGGCACAGGGCTGGATCATTTGTCAGAGCCAGTGACAGATGGGCCCGTACCAAGCTGCATTCCCACAGTCCTACGCTACCAATTACTCAGAGCTCTGTTGTGTCTCTGAGCCAAACGGATGATGGCCCTGATGAAACGTGATCAAAACAGACGGAGAGCTGGAAGAGAGGTAAACCATTTCCCTGTATTATGAAGGTACGGAACATGCGGGTGTATGACTACTATGAAAGCGATGACATTCAAAGAAGGTTAATGTCAACAAGACTTGATTAATTGGCTTGTTTGACTGTCTAAACTTCAAAAGAAAGAAAGTACTTAAATGAATTGTGTATTTTTTTATGCTTTCATTTTTTTCTCGCAATTTAAAATACAGTATGCATTAAGTCATTCATAGATTGATTTCCTAATGAATATAAAACACTGTGGCTCTTAAGATTGTAGCACTGAACAAAATTTTCTCAGTGAAAATAAATGATAAAAGTACAGCACCTCAGGTAACAACAACAACACCATAAAAACCCCATTATACATGTTATGAATTCAACAAATAGTAATAGACTACAACAAGGTTAGGCTATATGCATTACCCCATTTCTAAACACTTCACTAAATATCAAAACTCTTGTGTTGTTTTTTTTGGAACAAGTTTGTCTTAACGCAGGGTTTTTATTCCCTAAACAGCAGCCAGTAAACAGAAGTGCTGATGCAGTGTTGGAGTTTTATTTCAATTGAAAAGCACAGAAGGTAAGACTCATTCAAGTTTTTGAGACAATGAGCATAAAAAGAGGAGAAGCAATGATTCAGCAGGAACAATTCAGCACAGCCCAGAAGGACCTGTAAGAGTGGAAGGTCTTTGATTGATCTAGTTTGCACAATCCCATTCGCCAGCAAATCAGTTTGTTTTGCCATTAAAGAACAGGCAAATCAAGGAAAAGTTCTTAGGTCTCAAATGGTCTCCAAAAAAGAAGCAAAATATTGTTTTATGCATCACATTTCATAATTTTTTTACACACTTCTGAGGAAATAATTTGACAGAAAATCAAGTCCTTTTTAAAAACTTTTAGCATTTTTAATAACATAGCATTATTTTATTCTTTTTACTAATTGTATGGCTGTAATTAGAATCATCCAGAAGTATTCATAATTCAGAAAAAAAGCATTATATAAAAAAAACCCTTGTGGTTTATTTTAAGGGGGAAAAAATCACAATGCAAACAAAAACATAATGGTCTTATTTTGTTTAGGTCATGAATCCGGTCTATGAACTTCCGTTTGTTCACCACCAGAGGTCATTATCCACCACATGGACTCTCACACTACACAGACTATCACACTTACCCTGGACTTCAATTCCCACAATCCATTTCACTCTGATTACGCACACGGCTGCAGCCAATCACACACACTACATAAGCCATGGACTTCTTCTCTCTCAGGGCCCGAGTACTGTTTAGCGTTTATCACTCACCCAGCGATAGCTACTTTATGGAGCCAGTACCCTGTCATAGTTTCCAGTCTTAGTTCTAGTTTAAATCTTATCACGTCATGTTGCCTTATTGACTGTTACCTGATGTTCTGCCTGTCTTGGATTTCTCTCTTGTTTTGTAATTTGGACTCTGTTTGCCCCTTGCCTGGATTATTGCATGTTTTTGGATTACCCGTTTGCCTCGCCCTCTGGATTATGTTTGCTGTCATTTGATCCCTGTCTGTTCACTGGACTACTCTTGTGTCTTGCCTGTACCATACCCGTTTGCTGGTGTTCGACCCTGCCTGTGTTTTGAACATGTTTATTAATAAAAGCTTGCAAATGGATCCGCACATCTCTCGTCCACGTTGCCCCGTTACAATTTAAGCAAAAGGTTTAATATTCTTTATGCAAAACATATTTTATCAAAAAGAAGAACAAAAATTGACTTTTTTTGTTGTTGTGAGATTCACCCTCTCTCTCTCTCTCTCTCTCTCTCTCTCTCTCTCGATTAAGAATATAACAGGCACCTAATTACTCCATATGACACTTTGCTGGTTGTAAAATTTCTTTATGATTACAAGACAGCAAATTAATAAAATAGCAATTAAAAAGGGAAACAAGGAGTTCTCTGTGGAAATCCCATGCCATATTTATGTAGATTAGCAGCATGTTTTAAATAGGGGAGGGATATATTCAAAAGAGGTCCAAGAACTTTCCTAAAACGTGTTAAAAAGATAATTTGATATGTTCTTGATGAGTTTGACTCTGTTTAGCAACTGATCACAGTCCAGAAATATTTCATAAGCTCAAGCTCAATTTCTCTCAATATTTACAGGGGTCAAAAGCCCATTAAAGTTGTCTGAAGTCAATATCCAAAGAAAATTGGGTTGCGAGTCAGCAGTGTTAGTTAACCAATTGAGTGAAACTAAAATATCAAACCCTGGAGCAGAATTAATTTGTTTATTAAAAATTGATAAGAAATGGGGACATACAAATATATCGTTAGAGTTTTTATAATTACAAAATGAAACCTCTGTATCTATGTATCCAAGTTAATATATAAAAATAAATTAATAACTTAACTGAATGGTGACAAACAGATGGACAAATAGATGGAATGAATGATAAATAGATATAACTATATGTAGATATAACATATGATAGATAGATCACAGACAGACAGACAGACAGACAGACAGACAGACAGATAGATAGATAGATAGATAGATAGATAGATAGATAGATAGATAGATAGATAGATAGATAGATAGATAGATAGATAGATAGATAGATAGATAGATAGATATTCTCTCTTCAAAATCAAACAAACAAAAAAAGAAACACAAATGTTATGTTTATCTAAAGTTATTTTTGCTTATTAGTATGGTTGATCATCGAATGTCAGCAGCAAAGATACTGGTTAATAAAATGGAATTAAATACATAAAGGATATTTGTGTTATTTAACATGTTTGCGTCATGTCCTGAGTTTGCATTTGACTGTTTTTCTTCATTTTGAGGAATACTGAATTTGTTTTTGTGCGAGTGAGATGAGTAAATTCATATTCACATTTAGTCTAGAGTTACAGTAACATCATGTTCACACAGCGCACACAACACCTCTTTACTTACTCCTGATTTCTCTCAACATGAGAACAGGAGAGCTGTCAGTCAATACATGAGAAAACATAGTAATTGGCGTTACTTATTTGAATGCATTACTTTACTAGTTACTTGAAAAAAAAGTAATCTGATTACGTAACTCGAGTTACTTGTAATGCGTTAGCCTCAACACAGATAGACAAGCAGAGATAGACAGACAGACAGACAGACAGACA
>NW_015505969.1:557785-569528 GCF_001515645.1 Sinocyclocheilus grahami
ATAGATAGATAGATAGATAGATAGATAGATAGATAGATAGATAGATAGATAGATAGATAGATAGATAGAACGACAGACAGATAGACAGACATATATAGTATTAATAAATAAAATAAATAAATTTTTTTGCATAAACCTATTTTGTCTTTTTATGAGATTCACTCATCCCACTTGGAAAGTGCAGATAACGTGTAGAAAGTTCATAGCCTGAGAAAAGCCTATTTTCATTTATAGTAAAAAAATCTGAGTCTCACTCTTGACAGTAACACCTGAGAGTGAGAACTCATATGACGTGCCTCAGACACCCGATCAAATGTGCAATGTGTGAGACTGGCTGCAGAATGAATCCAAATCTCTCCACAAGACAGACAGATCATTAAACGATGTCCGCTGCAACTCTAGCAGCTAAAAACAGGAAGAGCGGCAATAGATCGCTGAAAATTTGTCTGTCCTGCTAGGGTTTGATTTCTGATCGCAAATGTCTGGATACAGGTGGCGGATATGGTTTTCCGAACAGTGCAAAGAGCCGACATCCACCTTGAGTGTTAATGGAAGGTTGTGTGTCTGTGGTTTTCACACTTTATTCCTCCATTCAATCATCAGTTAAGGTGTTGTTCCTAACCATTAGGAAAGACAGATACAAGCGGGAATACAAGCTGTCTTCACGGGTTTCATATGAAGGCTAGCAGATATAGCTTACGGCGCTCAGAACCGGTCATGCTCTCAAACTCATCAAGTGTGAGTAACTGACGGCCTCGCTGACACCTTCACAGTAATACTGAAGAAATAAATACAAACAAATATATCTTGCTGCATTCGAGCTTGTTGATTCGAAAATCATGTAGGATCAAAAGCAACCCTGTTGAAAAAACCAGCATATGCTGGTTAGGTATGTTTGACGCTGGGATGCTGGTTTATGCTGGTCCTTTGCTGGTTTATGCTGGTCATGTGCTGGTTTATGCTGGTCATGTGCTGGTTTATGCTGGTCCTTTTGCTGGTTTATGCTGGTCCTTTTGCTGGTTTATGCTGGTCATGTGCTGGTTTATGCTGGTCATGTGCTGGTTTATGCTGGTCCTTTTGCTGGTTTATGCTGGCCATATGCTGGCAAAGGACCAGCATAAACCAGCAAAAGGACCAGCATAAACCAGCACATGACCAGCATAAACCAGCACATGACCAGCATAAACCAGCACATGACCAGCATAAACCAGCACATGACCAGCATAAACCAGCACATGACCAGCATAAACCAGCACATGACCAGCATAAACCAGCACATGACCAGCATAAACCAGCAAAGGACCAGCATAAAGCAGCATCCCAGCATCAAAACATACCTAACCAGCATATGCTGTTTTTTTCAACAGGGAAATGTGCTGTTTTTCATTAAATTGTGTAATTTTTGTGTCCCCTTGGGTCCTGAAGACATATTTGACGTTGAAACGTGCAGATGGCTCTGTCTGGCACTTTGTTATCTCCATGGTAACCTCACAATGGATTATCTAAATAAAGCGATGATTCATGAGTATACAGTGTACATTTACAAAAGGTGACAATGCATTAGGAAAACAGCTGGCTGGTTGCAATTAGAAATATGGACTGTGGTCGCATCCTGGTGTCTAGCTGAACACATTATATAAATAACTTGAATGTTCTCATTAAAAATAATCGCAGGTGAAACTCGCGGGAATGGCGAGTAGGAAAAGGCTCACCCTTGGTGCCCTCTGCAGCTACACCATGTGTTGCTTATTAAATCACTCTTCCCCGTCTCGCAGTCTCTCTGGTGGATATATGTTCCGGTGTGACCCCGTAAACCTCATTCGCTTCCCTCGCACCAGCAACGTGGGGGTGGAGGGGGGTGGGGGCGTGATTAAATAAGTTCTGATGAAACCCAACTGATCTAAATGCAGAGCTGCAGAGTGACCCCGCTGCTTCATTTCCACCCATTCATTCCTGTCTGGTCAACTGCAAAGGCATGTTGTGCAAGCCCTTAAAGAGGAGATCCATACACCATTAGCGGCCCACTGTGGCCCGAACCCCATGCTGCTTGGTGTAAAAAGATGCTAAGACAAGGGGGGCTCTGTGGTGAAGAACAGGGACTCAGCAGGGAGCCCATGGCCCACTAGCCATCTCTCCAGGAAGAGGACCCTGAGAGAAAGCCAGGGGCCATGGAGCAACACATGCTCAATAAAAAGACCTCAAGCTTCAACGAGTCTGTCCCATCAAGCTAACAAGACCTAGCGGGCGTAGAGATCTTTTACTCTTTCTTTTCTACGTTTTCCAGCTTGCTTAATCTCAGCCTCTTTAAATAAAAAAAGACATCTGGTTCGTAAACTATAGTTGAGGGAATTTCTGCAACAAAGATAGATGAATGGAAAAAGACAATACAGCTGAGAGCCCTTTGGTCGATAGAATGCTACAGATGCATTTTTTGTTGATAATGTAGAATCTCTCTGGGAAAAGTGAAATTGCCTCAGCCTGATAACTCCATCTCAGGTTGATAGCTCAAAGTAGAGATTCATTTTAGGAAGTGCAAAGATTTCCTGGTGGTGAAATTTGTGCATATAACTCTACCACTGTGGCCAGATTCTGCTTTATGTTGTGTTTAAACACTCTGGACTTGATATTTCAAATGCTAATCACCTCTGTATTCGTGATTCGATACTTCAGCTCTCCACAGATGTCAGGTTTAACCATCCCATGTTCTTATGTGTAATTCCTCTTCAATTGCCGGAAAAGCATACCAAATTCCTTTGAAAACATGCTCTGTGTTTGAATCCACAGTCCGAAACCCTGAGCTAAGCCTTTTCAGCTTTAGTCTCAGCACTGGATCACATTTCTGGAACTACAGAATAACCCGTGTTTCTGAAGACACACAAAATCATATAGACACCAGCAACATGAATCTGGGCCTTTAAACTCCCTTATCGTTTTACACGAGAAGCTTACCCTGTCCATGCCCTTTCTCTCTCCAGAATTTGACAAATCTGTAATGCTGAGCTGAATCGGGCTGCAGAATAAGGTCAGTTAACACAACACAGTAAACAAAATTTGAATATGCTCCCTTATTATCCAGACATGGTGAACAAATGGGAATGGGAGGTATTAACGCATGTCATTGTCAACCCTAAAAAACATATCCAAATAGTACAGGCTCAATCCCACACGACACAAATCTTTCAAGACATCTGCTTCTGTTTACGTGAGAGCAGGGTGAAAAAAAATGGGTCAGAAACTGTGAAATATTTGACACTAACTGCGCTAATTAATCCACAGTGTGTTTTGGACTGCAATTTCTGCCACTCAGCATGAGCGTGTAGGCACCTCTTCATTAAAAACCAAGGACTGTACCGTAAAGGACGTGACCACCTCTCCAAAAGTCTGTCGTTACTCCATCGCTCTTATTAAGCCTTGAGCTATCTGGCATATCCATATTAGTGATATGCTAATACTTGGTAAATGAAGGCAGCTGGCTGTTTATTCTCAGGTAAAAAAAAACTATCCCAATCTCAAAAATCAAGAAAAAATGACTCATTAGGTTGTTTAAGTGAATAAACAGCAGCTCTTCTCTTTTCTTATTATAATTGTGTCCTTTTTCTGTTTTAAGGCTCAGCAAATACAGCTGCCAAACAATCAGAAATGACAATGAGGGTGCTCTTCAAAAGAGCATGCTAATTTCCATAATTTACCACTTGTTTACCTACAATCACAATGGCTACTCTGACAAGCGTATTTACTAGCAGGTGACTCAAATTGGCATTTCAATGAAAAAAGACAAGGGAACCAAATTCAATATGAATATTTTCTGGCGGTTTTCAAAACCTGAGAGAAGATGACAGCTATAAAATTAGTAATTGATGGCAAAGAATAAGTTGTGTGGCAGGACAGACATCTAGATGTCAATTTAAATTAAACTGGAGTCACTCTGAATTAACCGAACAGTGTGAACAGAACCGTATTTAGCAGTCCAAACTGTACTGACAACCATATTGTGCCACTGTATGAACAAAGCCATCAAGAGTTTGGTTGTTTAATGCCAAAACGACCGGCAGTGCAGGAGCCACCCGACATCTGAAGAAAAGTTACAGACTCGTAAGAGGCGAAGTAAAGAAATCAGGATCAAACCTTGCACGACCTCATGTAACACAGCACAGCCTCTGGCAGGAATCCCACTATTTTACTACCAGGGATGCTAAGCTTAACTCCAGCGCATAAACGTCCTCTTTCACGGCACTGTGGTGTGCTACTTTGTCTCAGTCAAATAGAGCCTTATGGTGCCTTGCATAGCTCGGAGGCAAGAGACCGATTCCTTTGGTGAGTGTACTACCCCTCACTGGCAGCCCGAGGGTAACCTATATACCAATGCAAATCACAGCCATTTGTCGGAAAGATAAATTCTGTTTTAGCACTGGGGTGCCACCGTTAGGTGACCAGGATGGTAGCAGGCTGCTGCGTGGAGAAGGGAAAGTTCTTGCCACAGGAGGGTAATTCATTGCTTTACGGAGGGCCGTGTGGAAACAGGCAGGCGCAAACCTCTTGAGCTTGATGTAATTCCAGCCTTGGGTAGTTAACTTGTAAAGGCTGATCAATTATTTACAGCATTTTCTTTTGTTCTACTCTGTAAAGAAGCCTTGAAGGAGACGCTGAGAGCTGCTAGCAATGACAGGCTTCATATCGACTGCTCAGCATCGGCATGCTCTCTGCTCTCCTCCAATTATCAAACTGACGTGAAGCTTTCTTATCTGAAAAGCATGTTGACAAATCTCATTTCTAATTTGGTTAGCTGTTGCGTACAAACATCTTGCAGCACAGACATCAAATTCAGAACAATAAGTTCATAAACACTATGATGGGTCATTATTGCCAACTACACTATCTTCATTTTGTTACATATAACCTTTTCTATTAGCGACGGTGCTTTATAACGTCCTTCCACAAGTAACAGGATGTTAAAAGTAGTTCAACTTTTTAAAACACATCAAAGCACATGCTTAGTAAATAAGTTCATTATATTTGAACAATGGACGACAATAGCAGCACAACGCAATCACCTCATCATGCGCTTTTCATCAGCAGCTCATTAGTGAGGACACAGTAACTTGTAAAATTGATTCACTGTGGTTAAAGTTCCTGCTGTGCTGGTCACTTTTTTCCCCAGCAGGGCATGCCATCAAGCTTTTTATCATTTACAGGCTTTCAATTGATTTTATCTTTCATTAAAACTTCTTGACCTTTCTAACACTACTCAAAGTTAAAGAAGGCAACTCTACAATGATCTGAAACAGATGCAAATTATTGCAAGAAATAAAGCACTGCATGTGGACAACAACAAACTCGATCTTACACCTAAACTGCATAAGTAAACTGCAATCCAGGTCATCCAAGTAGTGATGTATATCGTGAGCCACTTCATAAGTCACGGCACAGGGTGAAATTAGTCATGACAGCTGCAGCGAGGGTTAGCCTGCCAAAGTCTACATTCAAACAGAGAGTGCACACATGAATGTCCAGAATGCCAAGAATACATTTTTTAAATAAATAAATGTTTTAATGAAATTAAATATATGGGATCTTCTCAAGTTAAATAAATAGTCATAAAAAATTTAAACGTTTTGTACATTTGGTATAGACTATTGCTTATGATGAAAATTCAATGCATCAATTATGGAATTTAATAATAATAATAATATAATCACAAATTAAATTCTTGACTACATTTTTAATTCAAATATTTCAATTATAATTATTCAAATATTATTTATTTACTTATTGCCATTCAAATTCCATTTTTTACATTCATCAACTAGATTGTTTTAATCAAAACTGAATTTTGATCAAATTTCAGATTTCATGGTACATTACATCATTTAGTCAATCTTAATTTAATCAACTTGTCTGAGCAATATATTTATTCTGTATCTGATAGTATATGCCATGCTTAAAGGGATAGTTCACCCCAAAATTTAGATTTTGTCATCATTTACTCATGTTGATCCAATCCTGTATGAGTTTCTTTCTTCTGCTGAGAACAAAATAATATATTTTAAAGAATGTGGGTAACCAAACAGTTGACGGTAGCCATTGACTTCCATAGTATGGAAGAAAAAAATAAGCTGGAATTTAATGGCTATCGTCAACTATTTGGTTACCTGCATTCTTCCAAATAACCTGTTTTGTGTTCAGCAGACATTTTTGGGTGAACTATCCCTTAAGGTTAATTTCTTCAGGGTGAATTCAGGCAAATTGGTACATTTTGGTCATTTAAAGGGGTCATATGATGCGATTTCAATTTTTCCTTTCTCTTTGGAGTGTTACAAGCTCTTGGTGCATGAAGAAGATCTGTAAAGTTACAAAGACTAAAGTCTCAAATCCAAAGAGATATTCTTTATAAAAGTTAAGAGTCAACCACACCTACCTAAAACGGCTCATTCTAACACGCCCCCACACGTCTACGTCACGATGTGGGAAGATTTGCATACCGCCGCCCAAATGTTCACGCAAAGAAAGAAGGCGTAACTTTTATTCTCGCTGTAGTATTGTTGTTGCCGCCGCTGCCATGTCATGAAGGTGCTGTGTGTTTCGTTGTGAAAGCGAAACTACTTTGTTTGGCCTTCCAAAAGAGGACATATGGGATGTGCATGAGCAGAGCAGCTGGACTGAGTCTCGTCCTGCTGGGAAACGGCATCACAGTATGGTAAGGGGCGTACTATTTCTGTCACACGCTTGAGGCAGTCGGCCAATCACAACACACTGAATAGCTGGCCAATCAGAGCACACCTCGCTTTTCCGACCGATGAGCTTTGTAAAAATCGATGCGTTTCAGAAAGGCGGGGCATAGAGGAGAAACAATAATGTACATTATATGGAAAATAATGTGTTTTTTTAACCTTAAACCGCATAAACACATTGCATTAGACCAAATACACAACATAATGTTATTTTTAGCAACATCATATGACCCCTTTAAATTTACTTGAATCACTCTATATTACAAAATCATTCATCTAACACAATTAAGAGCTGCGAAAGATTAACACAACTCAATATTAACAGAAATCTTTAGAAGTATAGAAACTGGAGTTCAACAGATTGCAATAAATCTTCACCATCTCTGACACGCCTCACTTCTGAACCCCAGCCGGAAGCTTCTCTTCTCAGCAGGCCTTAGTTAAAAAAGTTCCTGCTAACATGTGATCTCCACTGCTACCCAAAATATCCAGAAAAAAATGAATGTTCGGCCTGTGGCTACCTCTACAAGCTCCACAGCTGGTCCAGCAGGGGATGTCGAGACCCCTCTAGCAGGCAGCGATATTGAGAGGGACTCACCGTTAGGAGTTGCAATGGCTGGAGCGCCGACGTTCCCTGAGCCGGTTTTAACTAAGAATGAATTGGGGCCAAACTCATCTTCTGACTCAGAGTCCCGGCCGGCCAGAGCCCCACTGTTACCTAGCAACCTTCCCTGGCCCTGATTGGCTGCATGGGAAAAGGGAGGGGAAGGGGAGTCGACAGGGGAAGAGGAGGCAGATGAGCAATGAAGAGGAGGACCTGTAGACCACAGACACAAACAACACATGGGGGAGAACTTAAAACACATCTCCGGATAATACCACATAACCAAACTTAATAAATGAACAGCAGCACAACCATGCAGAGAGAATAAATAAAGGTCATGAATGCGCAGATATAAAAGCTGTCTGTCTTGATTCATCTGTCTTTGAACTTTAGATCTGCCCAGCTGACAGAGAGATTGACACAATTGATACAACTTTTTAGCTTTGTGACTCCAAAAAGGATTTTTTTTTTCTTTTCATTTTCCAAAGACAGATTGACAGACTAACTTTAACAAAACAACAAATGAAACATTCAGAAAGAATCACTGGTGATCAAGAGTGATTGAAACTATTAATCAACGGTGAATAAATCAGTCATTGAGTGAATCTCACAAAAACATATCCAGGTCACCCATAAATTATAAGAAAAAAAATAAATTACATTTTGCATAAATAAATCAAAGCCTATTTTGTTAAGTTGTCAATTCATGTTAATTCACTATATTTTTAAATAATTTAGATCTGCATACATACAAGGCAGCACAAAAAAAATAAAAATTATATATATATATATATATTTTTTTTTCTTTTTTTTTCTCCGATATATCAATACTTTAAAACATAAAAATATATATACAATTTATTTTACAAAAATGCACAAAAAAAATAAAAATTATATATATATATATATATTTTTTTTTCTTTTTTTTTCTCCGATATATCAATACTTTAAAACATAAAAATATATATACAATTTATTTTACAAAAATGTTTTTTACTTTTTTTTTTTTGTAAAATTAGCCAGACGTATGAAAAATAAGCAAACTAACTAAATTGCATTTTTATAAATAATTAAAATCTGAAAAAAAAGAGTTAAAGGCAGCACAAAAAAAAATAATATATATTGATACTTCAAAATGTAAATAATATTGTAAATATACATTAAAAAATTTGATTAAATGTACATTGGGTTGGGGTAAAATAAGCCAGACATGACCTAGTTCTTGAAAAGTTTTGTGAGACTGACCCAAATTACATAACAAAATCAAATGTACACATCAAGTTATACAAGCATTGATATTACAATACTTTGAAGAAGTAATAGAACAACTTCCACAGCATATGAGAATGAAATAGCCTGCTGGGCTATCACACACACACACACACACACACACACACACACACACACATGTCTGGTGAGTTAAAGGCAGCACAAAAAAAAATAATATATATTGATACTTCAAAATGTAAATAATATTGTAAATATACATTAAAAAATTGGATTAAATGTACATTGGGTTGGGGTAAAATAAGCCAGACATGACCTAGTTCTTGAAAAGTTTTGTGAGACTGACCCAAATTACATAACAAAATCAAATGTACACATCAAGTTATACAAGCATTGATATTACAATACTTTGAAGAAGTAATAGAACAACTTCCACAGCATATGAGAATGAAATAGCCTGCTGGGCTATCACACACACACACACACACACACACACACACACACACACAATGTAAATAATATTGTAAATATACATTAAAAAATTGGATTAAATGTACATTGGGTTGGGGTAAAATAAGCCAGACATGACCTAGTTCTTGAAAAGTTTTGTGAGACTGACCCAAATTACATAACAAAATCAAATGTACACATCAAGTTATACAAGCATTGATATTACAATACTTTGAAGAAGTAATAGAACAACTTCCACAGCACATGAGAATGAAATAGCCTGCTGGGCTATCTCACACACACACACACACACACACACACATGTCTGGTCAGCTCTCCTTGTGGGGACTCTCCATAGGCGTAATGGTTTTTCTACTGTACAGACCGTATGTTATATTGCCCTACACCAACCCTACCCCTAAACCTACCCCTCAAAGGAAACTTTCTGCATTTTTAGATTTTAAAATGATTTAAAAAACTTAATTCTGTATGATTTATAAGCTTTTGTACCCGTGGGGACCACAATTTAAGTCCCCACCGTGACACAAGTCCCCATGAGTCTGTGTGTAGTCATGTTTAAGTCCCCACCAGGATATATAAACCAGTACACACACACGCACTTGATTTGTTCCCACTAAAATTGTGCTAATCTTTTGTTTTTGAGCAAACCCTTGTGAGATATGAGACTGCATTAGAACAATAGCAGCATTTTTACATACAATTCTGTGGCAAGATATAAATATCCACAAGTGAACATTTCAAGTACAAAAGAACTCACACAAGTTCACAAAGTTTGCCCAGCTGTAGGACTTATATGGGTTTTATACTGAGAACAATGTGTTTTAGTCTTTCCTTATATTGTCATGTGGAAGGAGCTGACATGCTGACAGGAAGTATCATTCAACGTTAAAGAAAAATGTTGCCTTATATTTCTGGTACAAACACATGCAATTACTGCTAGGACGAGGTACAGCTGATTGAGTGAAAGAGAATTAAGAAACAATTAGTGAAATTACCGTATGATTCAGTAAAATGCCAATCAAGCCTCCCCTCTGTTCAGTCTTAAAGATGGAAGTCTTGTGTTCCATACTCATCATTCATCACTTTAATTTGACAAGTCTTAAAAGACAGTATAATATAATAGTCCATCTAAGATGAGCAGAAAAACTTGCAAAGATAACATGGTAAACATAATTTTACTTTCCAGGCTAAGTCAAAATAAACATGTTTATTTACTACTTTGGTTTGTAAGTAGAAATTAGCTGCAACACTGTTCAGCTGCAACAAAAAGAATTCAACGCAAAAACATACAATGTTAGTTATTCCTTCATTCTTATGTAAATTGTGCCAGATTGCACATAGAAAGTCTTTACACAGGAATTATTTGTGCTTGTGTTTCATGAACGAGGTCACACGACTGTTTGATCAACATTTGAATGGTGCAAAAAACTTTCTATACTGTAATGGTCAGGTTATGAAATTACAGTGAATAGAGGGGCTTTGACTATATTAAATGTTTAGATACTGTATATCCCGTTCTAAAAGAATACTTCATTGATTTCATGGTGAAGCTTGAAAGTCTCTGAAGTGGAAATCTCTGAATCAACCAGCATTCAATCTCTGATCTCCTGCAGGGATCATGGCGCATAACAATGGAGGTTATTAAGAGAGCTGTAGAACTGGTTTGGTACAACTGAGGAGGGAAAGGAATACGGATTTTTTTTTAAACTTGCCTAAAGGCCAAGCTTGTAACTATTAGTGTCCATAACCTAAAATATCAGTTTTGCCGTGTTTCTCTTTGGTTCGCTGTGCTGACTGCACTCTCACATTCTTGTTTCACTCATTACTCTAATGAGCCTGAATTCCTTTCAATTAAGTCTGAATTATATACACAGCTTTATTTGTAATCTGGGACAATTAATCGGAAATAAAAGCCAGAAAAATAACCTTCCTAATCATGAGTCAAATCATTTGCCCTGAACAGCTTGCACAAAACGTTTGAGTAATTGAGTTACTGAAAAATACGAATTTAAATCTCAAAACATCCTACAGCGAGTCTAATTTTCCATAAATCACTTCTTCTCTGACAGAAGACTACTTATTAAAGTCCTTTAAAAGTGTTGAAAGTCACAAAAAAGCATGAGCAAGTTTTGCATTCCTGCGCACACAGAGGGTTTGCATTTGTCTTACGAGCTACGTTTTTAATTAATTCTACCTTGCGTAATTTATTTTCATTTCTCTGACTTCCAGAAGCGCTATGAAAGAGAGGAATGGGAATTATGAAGGTGAAGCAATTTTTTTTTGGGGGGGGGGGGGAGTTACTAGGCTACAGCATGCTTAGGTTGCTAAGGTATTTTGGGTGTTTGTTTACTGGTCCAAGTCAAAGAGCCCATCAACCTGTTTCTCTGATATTATTATTATTATTATTATTACCTAATAAATATTTAGTAATATTTGTTTTAATTTTATTTACATTAATATTATTATAATTAGTAGTGGTAAAAGTATTATAAATCAATATAAGTTTAATAATATATTTAAAACAATTATATTTATTATTTTATGTGATATAATATAAAACATTTAAACGTAGTATTATTATTAGTTTAAACGCAAAATAATATACATTAAACAAATTAATATTGATTTTCAATAATTGTGTGTTTATTATTAGTAATAGTTTATTAATAGTATACATTATTATTATTATTATTATTATCAGTAGTAGTTATAG
>NW_015505969.1:569620-592504 GCF_001515645.1 Sinocyclocheilus grahami
ATATATATATATATATATATATATATATATATATATATATATATATATATATATATATATAACAATTATATTTATAATTTTATGTTATAAATTAAAGCATTTAAATGTATTACTTTATTATTATTATTATTATTAATATTATTATTATTATTTTTCGATCTGACAAAATAATAAATAAACACTAGCATTATTTCAGATTGTAATAAATAAATACATAAATACATATATAAATAAATTGTAACCATCCAAGATAATAATTATAATAATTATCATAATAATAACAATAGTAATAAATATAAATTATTGCAAATATTAATTTATTATGACTGCCCTGATGACTTTTGTTCTACCCACTTAAATGATAGAAGTACTTGTGCTGTCCAATCTATAAAGACTGTGTCTGTTCCCCGAATAGTGAGGTCAAAATATAAGTTTAATGCAGGATCTAGAAAAAATCTGATCGTGATTAAACCAGAAAAATGCAAAATAAATGAACAAAAACAATTTTTAAAGTTTGGGCTCCTAAACATTAGATCACTCTCACCCAAAGCAGTTATTGTAAATGAAATGATCACAGATAATAGTTTTGATGTACTCTGCTTGACTGAAACCTGGCTAAAACCTAATGATTATATTGGTCTAAATGAGTCTACTCCACCAAGCTACTGTTATAAGCATGAGCCCCGTCGTGGCGGCGGTGTTGCAACAGTATATAGTGATATTCTCAATGTTACTCAGAAGACAGGATACAGGTTTAACTCATTTGAAATACTTCTGCTTAATGTTACACTATCAGATACGCAAAAGAAATGTATCGTACCTCTTGCTCTGGCTACTGTGTATAGACCACCAGGGCCGTATACAGATTTCCTAAAAGAATTTGCAGATTTCCTCTCAGACCTTATTGGTTACTGTTGATAAAGCGCTAATTGTCGGAGATTTTAACATTCACGTTGATAATACAAATAATGCATTAGGACTTGCGTTTACTGACCTAATAAACTAATTTGGAGTCAAGCAAAACGTCACTGGGCCCACTCATCGTTTTAATCACACGCTAGATTTAATTATATCGCATGGAATTGATCTTACTGATATAGATATCGTACCTCAAAGCGATGATGTTACTGACCATTTCCTTGTATCATGCATAATGCATATTACTGATATTAACTATATGGCTCCGTGTTATCGTCTGGGCAGAACTATTGTTCCAGCCACCAAAGACAGATTCACAAATAACCTGCCTGATTTATCTCAACTGCTCTGTGTACCCATAAATACACATGAACTAGACGAAATGACTAGCAACATGAGCACTATCTTCTCTAATACATTAGAAGCTGTTGCCTCCATCAAATTGAAAAAGGTTAGAGAAAAATGTATGCGCCATGGTACAACAGTAATACCCATTCTCTCAAGAAAAAAAACTCGTAGTCTTGAGCGCAAATGGAGAAAAACTAACTTGGAAGTTTTTAGAATTGCGTGGAAAAACAGTATGTCCAGCTATAGACAGGCTCTAAAAGCTGCCAGGGCTGAGCATATCCACAAACTCATAGAAAATAACCAAAATAATCCAAGGGTTTTATTTAGCACAGTGGCTAGATTAACAAATAACCAGACGTCACCCGATTTAAATATTCCCTCACAGTTTAATAGTAATGACTTTGAATCTATTCACTGATAAAATAGATAACATCAGAAATACAATAACAAATGTAGATTCTACAGCGTATAATACTTCAGCTTCATTCATCGCACCAAAAGATAAACTGCAGTGCTTTACAACTATAGGACAGGAAGAGCTAAATAAACTTATCACTGCATCTAAACCAACAACATCTGTTAGATCCTGTACCCACTAAATTACTGAAAGACTTGTTACCTGTAAAGAACTGCTTCTCAATATTATTAACTCGTTGTCTTTAGGTCACGTCCCAAAACCTTTTGTCTAAAATTTTTGAAAAAGTTGTCTGCTCAATTGTGCTCCTTCCTGCAAAAAAATGCTCTACGAAGAATTTCAGTCAGGTTTCAGGCCCCACCATAGCAAAGAAACTGCACTTGTTAAAATTACAAAGGACTTGCTGCTTGCGTCAGACCAAGGCTGCATCTCATTGCTAGTTTTACTTGATCTTAGTGCTGCGTTTGACACTATAGATCATGACATACTCATAGATCGATTACAAAACTATACAGGTATCCAAGGGCAGGCTTTAAGATGGTTTAGATCCTACCTGTCCGATCACTACCACTTTGTTTATTTAAACGGGGAGTCATCTCAATTATCACCAGTAAAATATGGAGTGCCACAAGAATCTGTCCTAGGTCCTCTGCTATTTTCAATATACATGTTGCCCCTTGGTAATATTATTAGAAAATACGGGATTAGTTTCCACTGTTATGCTGATGATACTCAACTATATATATATATATATATATCTAAACAAGACCAGATGAAACTTCTAAATTATCCAAGATAACGGAGTGTTAAAAATGTAAAAGATTGGATTTAAGATACTAATTGTCACAGAATGCCAGGAGAAAACAAGGTAGATCCAAATGCAGTAGTTTATTAAAGTAACAAATAATCAAAACAGAACAAAAACTAGACAAAGGGTAATCCAAAACACAGAGAACAGAAAACACGATGTAACCTCGAGCAATACTGCAGCAAAGACAGACAGAGTGAGCATGGTATAAATAGTGATGGGATGATGAGTAAATTACTAACAGGTGATCATGATCAGAAAAGAAACGACAGGCAAGGGACTATGGGAAATGGAGTTCAAAACATGTAACACTGAAATGGGAGCGCGCCCTCAAGTGGCCAGTCCAGGGCACCACAACCAGACACTGTGACACTATTAAACGATTTAAGATCCTATTAAATTCGGATAAGACAGAGATATTACTTATTGGACCAAAAGACAGTACACAGAATCTCTTGGATTACAATTTGCAACTAGACGTATGTACTGTTACTTCCTCTATATTGTAGAAACTTCATTTGCTGTAAAGTTGCTTAGCAACAATTTGTATCGTGAAAAGCGCTATACAAATAAACTTGAATTGAATTGAATATTATGTTGCAAATCAACCAAAAATAACAAATTATTATTAACAACAATAATTATTATTATATGCAATGCCATATATATATATATATATATATATAAAACACATTATTAGTAGTATTTCTGACTGCAACAATTATATACAACATTCATTTCTAAGAAAAGATAACCAGTGAATGACTTGAACCTACCTCTGCATAACTTGGATAGAAGAAAAACTTAACACCAAAAAGGTGTTTAATTCTTTAGTCGCTTTATACATCACAGTATCACAGCACTTCTCTGAGACAGATTTCTGCAGCCTTATATCCTCGTATTTTCCTTCTGACAAAAGACATAAGTTGCATCCGAGTTCTCTTTCAGCCTTTTGCTCTTATTTCAGTTCCAGACTTACTTTCCCCCGTGGTCTGCCCTTCAAGCCTGGCCGATGACTGCTGCGCTCCTGGGGCACGAACACAGTCGGCCACCCACGCTAACACAGGCCCTAATCTACTCAGGAGTCACCTAATTAAACGAGCAAGCGAAATACCAGCGGGCCCCCGTTTCGCAGGTAGGCTGAGATTTTTCTGTCGCCACAGCAACCCATTGTATCTTCCCATCTCCCAGGAGAACCCGGCTGAACACAGAGCCAATTGCGAGGGCAATTGGTACAAACAGCAGGGGCAGGTTTCTTCTCTGCTCGGCCTCAATGCTTGATTTACACCGCCCTGGCCTCTGGGCCATCTTCAAATGTACTTTGCACTCTGAAACGAACATCAAAAGTCCGCCGAGTAAAGATGCTTTAGTCAGTGAGGCTTTCAAATAGGACGTCACACCACTTAATTCGCTCTAGCTAAGAGCTTTGTAAATTATGTCATTATAATCAATAAGTCTGCATTATGGGTAGTCAGTTCGTACCATTACGCAGCTTCTTCCAACAAATTAAATAGATGAAGTTGGATGTCACATGCATTATTCAACGCATGCATTATTTTATCAACAATAATAACATGGGGTGACTCAAATGGGAAGATTAGACTAACATCTATAAGAGTCTGCTGGAGATACTGGATTTCACTTTTAAGTGAAGTTTGATGGCGAACAAAAATAATCGCAGTGTGGATGAAGGGGCATCGATTGCACAACAGCACAGCTGCTGATGGTGAAAAGAAGGCTGAAACGGCAGGAAATGAGTTACTACCACAGTTCTCACATCCATAAGATGGTTGAAGTATACGAGACCATAGGGTAGTATGGTTTTATGTCAGTGCTGTGCTTAGTGGGCAAAAAGACCTAAAGAGCATGTTGAAGCATCAAATATTAAGCATGGCTTTCTGCAGAGAAATTCACAACATGCTTTCTGTGCTCCAAAGGTGTGTCAAATTGAATAAGTTTTGGAGTTGTATGATATTATGTTTGGAAGCCACAGTGATTTTGTCAAGCATGATGTGTACCTGAATGAACTATTTTTGTTCTCTCTTAATCAGTGTTCGAACTATACCGTGGACTTTGGGGGAGCCCACTGTTTTTTTTTGCTTGCGCATGCCTCAAATGAGGGCTTACAATGACTTACAAAGACACATAACAGCTACAAGTGTATGCACTACTTGCTTTATGCAAGCACTATATAGGATAAATCACTATACAGGATTTACACCATTATACTTTATTGACACGAATTGATAGGCGAAACAACAAACAGCCACCCACAAATAGTCTATAAACAAAGCATCAGGCTGTCTTTGAGTTCACATGAACAACAGTTAAAGTTACTCGTCGTCAGGCTACAGAAGAATACCATAATTCCTCTGTTCAATTAGGCCTAAGACATTGAGAGTCACGCAGACCTATAACAACCCAGCCACAACACATAATTGCGAATAACATGCCTTAGCCTACCTTAACACAGAATCGACCACAGAGTCCAACGTTTATATTTTTTCTACGAATCTTTGAATTAACATGTACTAAACATGAGTGGAATTTGCACCGCAGCGCCCCCACACCTTGATGCTCATGACAAGAATAGCATGTATAGTTATCTTTATTGAAGTGAATTAGGTTTAAATCGCCGTCATGCATGAATGAATTATATTTTTGCAATTTTACACATAATAATCCACGATGATCACATTACACAAAACTGAAATTGCACGTCAAAATAACACATTGTCAATATTTTTTGAGACCCCCCAAAATTTCACAAACCACGTTTTCAGGGGAGCCCATGTCTTATTAAGGGGAGCCGAGCTCCCCCTAGCTCCCCCGTAGTTCGCACCCTGCTCTTAACCCTAACCATTAACATCCCTATAATTGGATACAATTGGTTTATAATGTTCAAGCCCTACGTAACATGCTAATCCAAAGATTTTATACATTTTATCAGAACAAAACATCTCTTTGTGCTAATAAATTTCACTTTGCCATCTCTATAAAATTTCACTTTTCATGGAACATTTCATACCAATATGGCCATTGATTTCTGTGCTGTAAAGGTTAGCCTAGCATTAGAAATCAAGAGTCAGCAATCTGACTTTTCTAGAAATAGAAAAAACTGTGTATCTGTTATGTAATGATACATTATACATAATGAACCTTGTCATATATATATATACAAACATCAAGAAAAAAAACATGACTGTTAAACAAGAATTTGCAACATAGCAACTTTTGACATTTTAAATGAACATATAAATATGTTCCTGTGGTATGTTTCTGCAAAACGATATTAACACTAGAACCGCCACGGGGTAAATTTGACCTGTGGCTGTTTTTCAAATGTACATAACAGATTTAAAATAAAACATTCAAGTCTCCCAGTCATTGAGTTTTACTAAAATTATGTAATTTACAATCCAATGTTGTTAAAAATTATTTAGATAAAACCAGATAAAAAAAAATGGGGCATTTATACCTATAAGCGCCAGCGGGTCAAATTTACCCACCTATATAATGCATGTATTTTCACGCTGTCATTTTCTTGTCGCTTATGTTTTAACATTGTACATTTCTAGGCAACGTCTTTCACTCACTGATTTAGCGGTTATCAGTTTCATAAATAAAGTCAAAATGACAAAAAAAAAGGCGATTTATGGAAGGTAGGTATTAGAAACACTAAATGCCATGAGTGATGGAGCGTCTGATGGTAAGTTATGTGTCCTGGGTTGGCTCAGCATCTGGCGGCTCATCTGACAGTGATCCAGATATCATATTTACATGTTTTAGCCTAACGTTACTCTAATTGGTCAAACTTTGGTTTAATTATTTAATTTTTGTCTTGCCATATCGTTTATTGTTCAGTACTGTGTTGCTATTCTAGTCTGACCGTTTCCTGAAAAAATAAAAAAATCAGATCTAGGCTATATGATGTACTGAATAAAACCATTTTTTGATTACCCAAAGTTTAATGGTGTTGTTCTCTTATTCAAATTATAAATGATATAACTAAACAAATGAATAAATATTTAGGTGAAGCTGTGCGCTTGAGTTTTTCATCGCATCATCCTATGCAGTGTGGTGAATTATTATTGCTCATTATTGACTATAGGCTGTTTTAGTCATTCATAGCATGGGCTATCTTAATATATTGATTAATGACATTGTATTATAATATTAAACCGCTTAGTGTAGCCTGCATTAAAAAGTCTTGAACATAAAACAACAGGATAAAAATATATTTGATGACTATTTTGATGAAATTGGTTCTTTTTTTTGTTTCACAGGTAAAATATGATCTAGATAGTTTTGTGAGATTCATCAACCAACTGCAATATAATCATTTCATGACTCTAGACACATTTTTGTGAAGACAGTGGCATATACAGTGAAATAATATGTTCTTTAGCCATATAAATACAGTTGCCATGTGCGTGGGTAAAATTTACCCGCTGGCGCTTTTAGGTATACAGCGACCTCTGACGGTTCTAGTGTTAAGTTGCTTCTTTCACATGTTGCAACACAACATTTGTCCAACGAGTGGAGCTGATTACACTTTGTTTTATCCAAAACAGATGAACACAAATCTGGCAATGTTTTATTATGTTTATTGCATCACAGCAATTCATAAATCAAATGTCCAATGAGTGGCGCTCTATCGTGTATGAAAATAATGTACTACAATAAACCATACCTTAGACCTAAGCGATAGTGTTAACAATGTAAG
Source organism: Sinocyclocheilus grahami (assembly GCF_001515645.1). NCBI lineage: Eukaryota > Metazoa > Chordata > Actinopteri > Cypriniformes > Cyprinidae > Sinocyclocheilus > Sinocyclocheilus grahami. The sequence continues at coordinate 576,836 of NW_015505969.1, forward strand.
ATAAAAATGCAATTGCTGAAGCAACCATGTCATTTTAACTTGTGTTGTGACTTGTGTTTCATGGTACTAATAGCCGCTCCATATCACAAGTGTACCAGGTGAGCTACCGAGCAATTTTATTAGAAAAGCCATAAATATGAAGCTGGATATACTACATTACTACTGTGGTATATGTTCAAAACCCATGGTGCTACCATAATACCAAATCCAAAAACACATGGTAATTTCATGGCAATGTTTGGTACATTTTTGACACTTTTTACTGAAGTTTGTATACACCATTGTCTGCATAAAATAACACGCTCAGACAATCTAATCTCTCTGTCGTTCTATATCTAGAAATGCAGAGGTGTTCTTTTGTCTTGAGCTGAGGCATGTCTTCATTTTCACTATAACCATTATGCTTACTTGAGGAAGCTGAAGGCTGCAAAGATTTTGCAGCAATAAGTTAGACCAAGTTCTCTGGCTCTTGCCTTCAAGATACCAAGATCTCTGAAAGTGTAAGCACTAAAAATTAAGAGAACCATCCTGTGACTTGTGTCACTTACACATCACACTAGCTTTCAATTTGCTTTAGGCAAAAAAAAAAAAGAATAAAAAAAGAATCCGTTTAAATTTAAACAGAATGATACAAGGTGATAAGAAGTCTGTGCTTAGTGTGAAGCTTTCAAAAGAAGTACGGTGATGTTGCCATGGGTCAGGGTTCTGTCACTTTTTGATTAATGCATTTCCATGGCTTTTTCACAATCTTTCCGATCATTTGTGATAATTCCGTAAAAATTAAAAAAGTATTCAAATTCACAATGACTTGCTAATGAAACATTCAGACCAACTGTGAATCAATTCGATACATTTACCAAAAAGAGTCAGCTCAAACTCCCAAATCAAACATAATTGGGTCTTACAAGCAAGTTGTTAGAGACAATAGTGATATTTAGCTGATGATATTGATTTAATATCAATAAATTCAGCAAAAGGATTTTATAAATGTAAAAATGACCTGATATTTCCATATGTGTGACTGTAGGAACTCTGCATGCTATTGGAAGGTAATGTTATACTACATCAACTTTAAAGCATACTTTCCTTTCACATTCATTATAAATACTGATATGTTATATGATAAGAATATTCATATACCATGGCATTTGTAAGGTGTCCCAAGGTACTTGAAATAAAATCATGGTATTGCCATGGTACACATCCAAACAAATAAATAAATTAACAAACACACACACACACATTTCGGTACTTGTGTTAGTGATACCATGTCCTGTTTCTATTACTAGAACTGAAATATCTGAGACACCATATAAACAAGCCCAGTGATCTAAATTTCTCACAGTAGTGTCGAGCACATCAGAGTATTACTCACTGAAGTGAGAAACCTTTGCGTCATTATGTGTAATGGGAGGAAATAGATAACTGATGCTAAAACGTTTTCATATCCGCTATGCTATGATACAATGAAAACCTGCAGTTTCAAAAGTAATTGACCTCAATGTCCACAATTTTGTCAAGTATGATATGTTCCTGGATAAACATCTTTTGTTGAAATTATTTTGAAATTGCAGGTGACAAAGCACTTCAACATTCCCGGCAGTCAGAGATAATCAGAGATTATCAGTGGCCAAAACTCCCATCAACACCTCAGTTGTGGATTTATCATCAAAAGGTCAAGCCATGTAAGTGTTAAAAATCACAAGAACTCTCACATCTGGTTCAGATAAGAGTGAAAGTTGCACTGATCTACAGAAACAATATACCTTTAATCCCTTTATCCATAAATATGGAGCAGAAATACACATACACAGCAAGTAAAAAAAAACTGTCCCTTGACATTCAGCATTCATGCACTGATGATTTGTTTGATGGTGAACTCTCTAGTTAATTTTAGCTTGAACTTCAAAAGCATTCAGCCATGTGACTTTTTGGCAAGTGAAAAAGACCCCATGAAATATATATATATATATTTTTTTTTTGCTTTTAGGCCATGTGTGTTAGCTTTGAGATCATCAATTACGCTAGCATACTTCTAAAAGCTGGCAAAATTAGCAGATACACACATTTAAAATTTAGTCTTCGCTTCTGTGAAAACAGACCAAAATTATTGATGACTCATCCTGCACTACAGAGATTTGTCCAATCAAATGCTCTCCAGAGTGAAAAGCCCCACCCCTAATGCCACTTGACTACTTAAATACTGTACACAAACAACATAAATAAATAAAGCTCTACCACATGTTCCACCCAAACTTCAAAAGGAAGTATGTCAGCACAGCAGCACCATTACCATATTCACTTGTAAAAGTATCATCAAGTCAAGAAACCACACAAATATGAGTGGAAGGTGGATCGCAATTGGAAAAGTCATAATTTTCCTAGACGCCGCTATCTAGCAGCATACAATCAATATGTTTGCATTTGAGGAGTAGCGTAATGCAGAAGAGTTGAGACCAAATTGTAAATACACACAAATGTTTTCTTTTATTGACCATGCGTTAATGGAAATGATATTTCTGCCTAATAAAACAGCATTTAACGACCACAGAGACAAAAGCACCATTTAAGACTGACCCAAACAACAAATTTAAACCATCACTGCAGCACTTCCTGCTTTCTGAGAGGATGCAATAAAAACCAGTAATTAGGCACAACCAAACTATTAGTCTGAATACTAATGAATATGAAATTTGACAATTTGTGCTTCCTCTTTTGAAAATCCCAATTGTATTTATTCTTGAAAATAAATGGACTAACATTCAACACTTGACACCTTTCCAGCCTTCTGGAGGTTTATTTTGCTTTTATTATATGTTTTTATGCATAATATCCAATTTTAACATAAGAACTGGAGAAAAGTCAGACAAAACGTCATGTAAATGTGTTTTTTTTTTCTTGTCAGGTTTTTATAATGAGCTATTTTTTGCTCGTTATCACTGGTCTTGCTGTGCAATTGCACATGTTAAGATAGATATGTAATTGATGAGATGTACAAATCTTAGACCCTAATCCAGTGAGTTTAAGACATTAATATTTTTATCTACAGAAGAGACAGGGCTTGTGTTCTTTTAGAGCCCATACACACGGAGACGCGTTTAGCTGTATACGTAAAAATGTTGTATCGTATCGGCGTTTCGTCCAGACGGATCCGGATTTTTGGGAGCCTGAAACCGCAATTTTTTGAAACCAGGTCCCAGAGTGGATAAATCTGAAAACGACACCCTTGCGTTTTCATGTGTACAGCCAATCCGTATATTTTGTGCAACAATGATGTCATCACCTCACGTCTTGACCCTAGTCAGACACCGCTACATCACGTAACAGCAATAACAACAATGGCGGATGGTTGTGTTGGTTTTGTGTACAGCACGCAAGGTTTATGCGCATGCTCCAAGTCTTCTTCTCCGTTTTTAGTGTATCTCTGTGGCAGAATTACAGCTCCACATACTGGTCTGGCATGTATACTACATAGTTTTGAGTCCATTTCAGTGGTTTCGTGTTTACACAGATATTTCTTGATGACACCAAGTTCATGGAATTTTTTTTAGAACGAGGAAAAAAAGATCGGATAGGGAAAGCTCTGGCTTCGTGTGGATGTGGCCTTACTGTCTCTCCTCTCAGTCACCCTCCACTACTTGTCTTTCCTCACCTACTTCATTCACCTTCTCTTATTTCCCTGTCTCTTTTCTTTTTCGGAACGAAAGGGACTCCTCTCCGCAATTCTCCGCCTTGCTGAAAGGCGCCATCTGTTTTCCTGCTCAGTGGCGGCACACGACACGAGAGAGCAGATTGAAGTCTGGAGATTGGAATCAAAAGAACACTGAATGGGGATTTTTTTCCCCCCATCCAGGCCGCAAATCTGACAACTGTTGTTTAGGTTCCACACAGCTGCCACTACGGAGGCACCTCAGCCGACGAGGCTTTCGCTGAATTCACAAGGATTTGTCCAGGTGTATGTCCTGTAACATGGACCCGAAGGCTCAGTATACCATCTCTACTGATGGAGGATCCTGGCATTGGAACTTTGAAATATATGACAATAGCAAACAAAAAAGTAACTTTTCTAATCTCAAATCTGATTTTATTGGATGAGCAACAGTAAATAACCCATATAAAGTAGAGATCAACCAATAATCAAAAAGTGACTGGTGGATATTTCAAGAATTGCATGCAAGACCCCCAATTATAACATTGCGTGAGGGGGAAAACAGCGGTGTTCACTGATAAAGCTATTTGTTTTGCTTGAATTATAATTTTATTAAACGATATTAGCATTTAGGTATATTATAAAACCATTATACTGCAACTATCATCTTTGAGCTTTGTGGAAATTAACTATAAACCATAAATACAAACATATTCAAGGCAAAATACACATAATTAAAAATTTGCTGCGTGACATAAGTAAAATAAACAATACCTAAATCTTTTAAAACTGTAGTTGAAAACAAACTATTGCATTTATGCAAATTTGACTTCACTGTTGTTTATGTTCTTCATTTGAAATCATTAGACTTTGACCATTTAATGAGCCTATTGTTAAAAATAGGAAAATACAAAAAACTGAAAAAAATCTAAATATTAATAAGACTGTAATAGCGTAATCAAGTGATGTATGGTCATAATTGTGCATACATTGGCTATTTTACAGCTTTGTGGCCTATCCAATCATACTTACAAAGTATTATTGTATGCGGAGTCCCACAAGGCTCAATTCTTGCACCGCTCTTGTTTAGCCTGTATATGCTCCAACTAAGTCAAATAATGAGAAAGAACCAAATTGGCTATCACAGCTATGCTGATGATACCCAGATTTACCTAGCCTTATCTCCAAATGACTACAGCCCCATTGACTCCCTCTGCCAATGCATTGATGAAATTAGCAGTTGGATGTGCGAGAACTTTCTTCAGTTAAACAAGGAAAAAACTGAAGTCATTGCATTTGGAAACAAAGATGAAGTTCTCGAGGTGAATGCATACCTTGACTCTAGGGGTCTAACAACTAAAAATCAAGTCAGGAATCTTGGTGTGATTTTGGAGACAGACCTTAGTTTGAGTAGTCATGTCAAAGCAGTAACTAAATCAGCATACTATCATCTCAAAAACATTGCAAGAATTAGAGGTTTTGTTTCCAGTCAAGACTTGGAGAAACTTGTTCATGCCTTTATCACCAGCAGGGTGGACTATTGTAATGGTCTCCTCACCGGCCTTCCCAAGAAGACCATTAGACAGCTGCAGCTCATCCAGAACGCTGCTGCCAGAATTCTGACTAGAACCAGAAAATCTGAGCATATTACACCAGTCCTGAGGTCCTTACACTGGCTTCCAGTTATATTTAGGATTGATTTTAAAAATACTTTTACTCGTTTATAAATCACTCAATGGCCTAGGACCTAAATACATAGCAGATATGTTCACTGAATATAAACCTAACAGACCACTCAGATCATTAGGATCGAGTCAGTTAGAAATACCAAGGGTTCACACAAAACAAGGGGAGTCTGATTTTAGCTATTATGCAGCCCGCAGTTGGAATCAGCTTCCAGAAGAGATCAGATGTGCTAAAACATTAGTCACATTTAAATGCAGACTCAAAACTCATCTGTTTAGCTGTGCATTTATTGAATGAGCACTGTGCGATGTCCGAACTGATTGCACTATATTTTATGTATAATCGTTTTCTATTCTTAACCGTTTTAAATTCATTGTAAACCTCTTAAATAAATGTTTTAATCATTTTCAAAGTTTTTAAATTCCTTGTTTTATTGTTGTGATTATTTGTTTTCTTTTCTTTTATGTAAAGCACTTTAAATTACAATTGTGTATGAAATGTGCTATATAAATAAACTTGCCTTGCCTAATATCAAATGTTAGCATACAATAATACACTTGGCATAGCTAAATGGTTGTGCGACATTTTTGGGTTGCATTTCCAGCAAACATGACAACATTGTGCTTTGCTAATCCTAACAATAAAATTTTTATGTATACATTTGAATGCAAATATCTTACAATATTCTCCAACCAACAACGTGCGCTCTGAAAGATATTCTGAGCTCCAAGCAGCAATGTTCCTACACTGATAAAGCCCTCAGAGTCTTTGCTGTCAGGATTTAAAACTGAAATCTGGAGCCGTCTGATCTTTTCTTGTCTGCTATTGATGTTTACACTCAGCTCGCATGACATGACAAGGGCTGACACTGCCAAATCCCCTTCAAGATAGCCCATTCAAACATCCCTGGGGCTCTCTTTGTTCTGGAATACGAAGGGCAGGTTCACATCTCTTCATCGCCTCGTGTTAACGATATCCTCCGAGCTCGCCACCACCATCCTCCCGTCCCTCACTAGCACGTGGGAGATCTTTCGTCCCTGAACCGAGCGAGCATCTCCTCTGAGGTCCCATCTCACAGAGCAAATGGCCTAAAAACCTTCTACTAATCGCCTTCACGCCTCCTCGGCGGAGCTCTCTAGATGCACTCCCACATCAAAGAGGCCAGTTAGTGTTAATCAGTTTAAAACACGTTCCTCTAGCAGTTACTCTGTCAGTAGCTACCAGAGCGTACATGGCTAACTCTAACCACAACAATGCTAATAACACGTAATTAGCGTGTGTCGTTTCAGAGCTTGGTACTTGCGGGTAGCATTCGGTCTGTTCTGAATCAAGCATGAGGACAAAAATAATCAAGAAATCCTTCACAATCCTCTTAAAGACTCAAAAGTTTACTTTTGGTGGTGGAGAGAGCAAGCCAAGCCTGCAAATATAAGCAGCTCATTAGTGCTGCATGTGGCTAGCCTGCGGCGTCGATGTGCAAGGATGGCACCATACCCGTACCCATGGCGCCTCTGTGCATTGAGGGCCTGGCCTAATAAAATGCTAAAATACACCCTGCAGAAAGATGCACACAGTTGATCATGTGGCTCTAATGCACCACTTCTATATAAAAGGCGTGCGGTAAAACTTTTCTCTCAGCAGGGAGTTATGATGAGCGATGGACAGCTGAATTTTACTGATAACTATGGATTTATTCATAAACTAAAGCTCACAATACGCTGTATGTTAACTGTTAAGCAAATGTAATGACACACTGTACGATATGATCTCAAAGAGATAGACAAGGCAGACTGTGCGACATGTGCAGTGTTTCATGCCAGACTGTACAATAAATGTTAGCCAAGACTTCTAGCCATGATTCAGCATCGACAAAGCCGGTCGGATGAGAAGCGACACGAGACCACACATAGGTATTTTAATGGTATCGCACACCAGCGCATCATTCTCAAGTTCAAGACAGCAGTCCAAAACAGTAAATCTTCTAACCATACAGGCAAAAGTTTACTTCATGAATTCAAAGGCATTCAACAACTCCAGATTTAGCCCTATGATGATGAAAATCCTTTACTATCCCAGAAATTTGACAGCAAAATCATGGCCAAAATCGTACAATGTGCACCAGGCTTAAAGAGATAGTTCACCCAAAAATGAAAATTTGATGTTTATCTGCTTACCCCCAGGGCATCCAAGATGTAGGTGACTTTGTTTCTTCAGTAGAACACAAATGAAGATTTTTAACTCAAACCGTTGCAGTCTGTCAGTCTTATAATGGAAGTGGATGGGAATCACGGCTTTGAGAGTAAAAAAAAAACATGCACAAACAAAACCAAATTAAACCCTGCGGCTCGTGACAATACAGTATTTATATAGTTTTTTACCTCTGATGCACTGCAATGTCTGAACTGTCTGAACTGTCCTGAGTGCGTCCTCGACAGCCGGCGAGTGACGAGTCTTCTTCTTCTTCTTCTTTGGAATTTTTGCCGTATTCTGCACCGTAGGCACATACCGCCACCAACTGTTTATATACATACATGGATGATAGTCCCGTCCCTATTCATATTTTATTTAATTTTATTGTTAATTTTATTTTGGGTTCACCCAAGCTGTATTTCTGGCTGCTGCGAGTTCAGCTCCCATGCCAAAAAACCCAGCTTGTGTGTTTCCCTATTCCTTTGCATTATTTATTTAATTAATTAACTATCAAATTTGTTTGTTTAATACTGTTTCTACTACATATTTCATTACTATTATTTGATTTATACCTTCTTTTAATCCTTTTCCTAATATCCAATTAATCTTCTTCTTTTCTTTATTATTACCTTTTAAGTTCTTTATAATTTTAGGTCTCTCTATATAATATTTCCGACATTTTAATATTACATGTTCAATGGTTTCTATTACCCCACAAAAAGCACATTTACCTGTAATATGTTTACCTATTTTGTATAGTGATGCATTTAGTCCTGTGTGCCCAAATTGTAATCTATCTAAAATCACCTCATCTTTCCTACATCTTCCAAAATTGTATACTTCTTTAACTGATGAATGCGTCTTCTTATGCTTCTTGCTTTACGGCGGATCACAGACTTATAAGTGCATTACCGCCACCTATCTCTTAAATGGACCATTGACACTCTATCTACAATCTCAATTAGGAGTGTCAATGGTCCATTTGAGAGATAGTTGGCGGTAATGCACTTATAAGTCTGTGATCCACTGTAAAGCAAGAAGAAGAAAACGACACGCTCAGGACAGTTCAGACACTGCAGTGCATCAGAGGTAAAAAAATATATAAATACTGTTCAGTTTCTTGCACAGACCGATCGTTTCGTGTCTTTACACATCAATGTATCGTCACGTGCCGCTGGGTTTAATTTGGTTTTGTTTGTGTATGTTTTTTTTTATTCTCAAAGCCGTGATTCCCATTCACTTCCATTATATGACTGACAGACTGCAACGGTTTGAGTTAAAAATCTTTGTTTGTGTTCTACTGAAGAAACAAAGTCACCTACATCTTGGATGCCCTGGGGGTGATGCCCTTGGGATAGTTAATTTTTGGGTGAACTATCCCTTTAAAACACAATAGTTCTCGGCTGGTTTTGGAAACCCAGCTCCACTCCAAAATTGAACAGAAATGTCCTCAAATGTATAAATATTAGCATGAACTGCATAGACCCAAATAGACAATATAATTAAAATTACATAGGCTGATAAGTACTCGCTACAAATGTCTCTTGAATTTTGATGCTATTGTATTATAATTTGCAGCACAAAACAAATTGCGGTTGGCACAAACCATGTTTATCCTCCCTGCAAATGGATGCACATTTAACATAGTCAATGAACTTTTGTTCATGATTTTCGAGGATGTCAGGCAACCTGTCCATGTTGGCGTCTGGCTAATTTGGCTAGCTTGTACCAAGTGACAGATGAATTTGCACCAAAATACTGTAGAAGTTAATGTCAACAACAAAACAATGTTTTATCCTCCTCTTTTGGTATGTTTTACTATTCTAACTATGCTCAACAATATAAGGTAGCTGTATTTTATTATAAGCATTTAGCTTTGTTTCTTTCCTGCCCTCGATAATAACAAACTTGAGACCAACCCTTCAGTGGTGTGCAGGACCACCTACCATCATCCATACAGATGTACACACTTCAAAATCTCTCTGCGCAAAGCCACAGACTTTTTTCCCCCTCTCTAAGCAGCAGGCCTTATGGCAGTATGGCTAAATGCTAATTTTGCAATATCCTGATGTTTTAAGACTGCATTTCTTTCTAAAGCTCAGTACAAGACCAATCTCTGCCAGCTCGAGCTGTTGCCATGGTTTACGATTAGCCAGGGATGAAGTATTGATCCATTCTTCACACATTTGCTGAGACCACCATCCAAGAAAAATGCGAAAACATACTCAAACTGCTTTCACGAAAGCGAAGAACGTGATTAATAGAATTCATACGCAACGGCACATTACCAGAGTTATCCCCAAGAAAACTATTTTATATAAATGATTGATACGAATTGTTTTGCCATTAATGGAATGGGGTAATGAGCCATTTCTGTGACTATTTCTGTCTCAAACAACACAAATCAGTCACAAAACAAATCTGTGTGAAATAAAAGCATGAAATGTGAGGGGATGAGAAAGACCCTCCTGCTGCGTTAGTTTACACAGTACGTGGGTTGCTAATGGTCTAGATATAAAATGCACAAAAGAGGGATAATATAACAAACAGTATCTCCATTAAATTCTAAAAGACATGACATATCTCTGGTGCAAAGCCTTAATTTAGCAGTAAGCCTCAACCTCACCTGCTTGGAAATGGATACTTGAGCTAATAAGTTATATCATGACGAAAAAGAAAAAAAAACATATCATATCATATATCATTACAATAATGACACAGACTATACAGAGTAATTTATTGGAGAACCACAGCCCACTTTCTCATTTGTTGTCCCTTTTCTAAAACAGAAAGGCCTGCATTTGATTTATGGGTTGTTCCTGTTGGGTCCTCTCTTGGACCTAGTAATGAGAAGTAGAGCAACAGCTCATTACAGATACTTCGACCGGCAAACTTTTGCACTTATGAAGTTCGGCTGAGGCCTTGTTTTCCAGTGAGCACAAATTCTGACTGCAAGTGCACCTGGAAAGCCCCCCAACTTGGGCCATCGTTATTATGGCAGGAACTTTACAAAACTATTCACTACCATCTCCTTCAGAGTTGTTTTCACTGTCCTTCGCGTGGACATGCCCTTAGAAACTCAAGTATCAACAACTCAATCTCATCCAAAATACTCAATAATTTACACGAAATTGCGAATTCACAAAAAAATCATACAAGTTGAGTCATACAAAAACATAAAACCTATATCTAAATAATGCAAAGATCGAAAGAGTTGATTTCACAGTCCTTCATGTGAACATGTCCTTGCAAATTTCAAGTATCCACAACCACATACAGAATACGCAATAATTTATACGAAATTTTGCATTCATAATTCATAAGAAATCATTTAAGTTGGGTCATACAAAATATAAAACCCTAACCTCTATAGCATGCAAACCTTGAAAGAGTTGTTTACTTTGGTCCTTCAAGTGGACATGCTCTTGCATAAAGTAATCAACAACACGATGCATTCCAAAAATTCAGAAAAATAATTTGTACTAAATTATAAATTTATAAGAAATCGTAAGTTGGGTTGTACAAATATGTAACCTAAATATACAGCCTGTGAAACTCAAATCCAACTCCTAATCTTAATCGCTACTGTAGTTCTCTAAAATGCAGAAGATTCAAGTCATACGATATTGTACATTTTTCCCACCACATAATTATTACAAGTTTTAATTAGAAAGAGTTATTAGTGTAAAGAATTTAGAGTATCCCATTGTGAACACAACTCTGTTACTCTCCGTTGTGATTTTTCTAGTTTTACATAAATTCCCGAAAGCTATGATAAACAATAAAAAAGTGAAAAGATCCAGGTTTCCTTAGCTGTAGGTCAACTTGCTCTTTTGCTCCCGCCCTCTGTGAATGCGGTCTGTTTGGGGTCAAACTGAGAAAGGCAGTGCTTGTGTAACCTGTAAAAAAGCAAGCCATCCATACAGCTGCGATAAGGCTACCGGTGAGATGATGACAACAATGCTTTGTGCGCACCTCTGAGGGAAAGTAAAGGCTAAAATGATACCGAATTCACACCAAAACCCTCCTGACTGACACTAGGTAGACAGTAGGCACGTTTCCATTACAGATTTGCACAAAACTTTGGTGATATTTTATGAATGTCGATAAAAACGTATTGTGAAATGACGGCGTTTCCCTTAACCGCTGTTATGCGACTAAAACTTAAATTTTTCCTCTTGCGATAATTCATTGCAACGGACTTTGATGGATTTTTGCTATACACTAGCCATTATATTTAATCGAAGGAGGCACACGCATGTATCTTGCTGTCAGCTTCTGGGACGTGCCGTGACATGACTGGTAACACAAGTGTTGACTAGAGTGGCCGCGATCAGCTCCGGTGGCCGTTTCAGAGCCGTAACGCGCCGCAGACGTGTGCAGTGTAAGTAGTCTAAGCATTAATGGCAGGGAAAGCCCCTTATACTTGAGAGCAGCCACATATGAAGTGATTCTTGGAGGTCATAGTACATTGATGAATGATCATATGACTTTTTACGTACGCCATGTCACTAGGTAGACAGTAGGCATGTTTCCATTACAGATTTGCACAAAACTTTGGTGATATTTTATAAATGTCGATAAAAACGTATTGTGAAATGACGGCGTTTCCCTTAACCGCTGTTATGCGACTAAAACTTAAATTTTTCCTCTTGCGATAATTCATTGCAACGGACTTTGATGGATTTTTGCTATACACTAGCCATTATATTTAATCGAAGGAGGCACACGCATGTATCTTGCTGTCAGCTTCTGGGACGTGCCGTGGCATGACTGGTAACACAAGTGTTGACTAGAGTGGCCGCGATCAGCTCCGGTGGCCGTTTCGGAGCCGTAACGCGCCGCAGACGTGTGCAGTGTAAATAGTCTAAGCATTAATGGCAGGGAAAGCCCCTTATACTTGAGAGCATCCACATATGAAGTGTTTCTTGGAGGTTATAGTACATTGCGGAATGATCATATGACTTTTCCGTAGCCATTATATTTAATCGAAGGAGGCACACGCATGTATCTTGCTGTCAGCTTCTGGGACGTGCCGTGACATGACTGGTAACACAAGTGTTGACTAGAGTGGCCGCGATCAGCTCCGGTGGCCGTTTCAGAGCCGTAACGCGCCGCAGACGTGTGCAGTGTAAGTAGTCTAAGCATTAATGGCAGGGAAAGCCCCTTATACTTGAGAGCAGCCACATATGAAGTGATTCTTGGAGGTCATAGTACATTGATGAATGATCATATGACTTTTTACGTACGCCATGTGACCTGTTAACGCAAAAAAATACAAAAAAATGTTTCCATTGCAGTTTTGCGAAATATTCCTTGCCTGAAAAACCACCTCATGCAAGCGTAAAAACTTTTTTGCGATATATGGGCGTTTTTGCAAAATTGACGCGTTTCCATTAGGCGTATTTTCAATTTGCAATTTCAATTTGCGCAATTTGAAGGGTAATGGAAACGCAGCTACTGGCATTTCAGTACCTCAGTGTCTTTAAACAGGCAAGCTCGGAGCTGCTTTTTTAATGGGCATCGGACACAAGGTTGTTCTGTAACAGAGACTACTTTTAGAGACAAATTCTTGTCAGAAAGTTGGAGCTAAATGACTCCTTTTCAGCCTCATTATGAGCTTTAATGCAGCAACTGGTAAGATGATACAAAGAGCGGTCTATGACAGTCTTCTAGCTTCATGAGCACCGGCTTAGCTTCAAATAGTTCGTCAAATGTGTTATTTTTACAGCAACTCAATGGCTATCTAGGTAATGTCCCCGGCAGCTATTTTATTAATGGCAGGGAAAGCCCCTTATACTTGAGAGCAGCCACATATGAAGTGATTCTTGGAGGTCATAGTACATTGATGAATGATCATATGACTTTTTACGTACGCCATGTGACCTGTTAACGCAAAAAAATACAAAAAAATGTTTCCATTGCAGTTTTGCGAAATATTCCTTGCCTGAAAAACCACCTCATGCAAGCGTAAAAACTTTTTTGCGATATATGGGCGTTTTTGCAAAATTGACGCGTTTCCATTAGGCGTATTTTCAATTTGCAATTTCAATTTGCGCAATTTGAAGGGTAATGGAAACGCAGCTACTGGCATTTCAGTACCTCAGTGTCTTTAAACAGGCAAGCTCGGAGCTGCTTTTTTAATGGGCATCGGACACAAGGTTGTTCTGTAACAGAGACTACTTTTAGAGACAAATTCTTGTCAGAAAGTTGGAGCTAAATGACTCCTTTTCAGCCTCATTATGAGCTTTAATGCAGCAACTGGTAAGATGATACAAAGAGCGGTCTATGACAGTCTTCTAGCTTCATGAGCACCGGCTTAGCTTCAAATAGTTCGTCAAATGTGTTATTTTTACAGCAACTCAATGGCTATCTAGGTAATGTCCCCGGCAGCTATTTTTCAGTAATCCAAGTACAGATTCTGTTGACTCTGTCCACAGTTTTGAAAGGCAGAAATCTCCAAAACTCTCTGGCAAATTTACATTTCAACAGTTTCAGCCTAATGGAGTCTGGTTGGCTTTATGAAACTTCTGCGAGTAGGTCAATTAATGCTTCAAAACAAATTCAAACTAAATGGAAACAAATAATTTATTGTATAATTACAGTTGGTTCTTTAACTTAAAATAGTTGGTCCAGTTGTTGTGCTTTCTAGAACAAAATGATCAACAACTGTCAACAATGCAACTGGTTCTTGTAACTGAAAGGTATTTTTTTACATTTCAAATTCTCCTTATTCTGTCTCATTCTGGATGTAACTGTTGAATATTACATGCACAGTCATTAGCTGCTAGATCAACAGAACATACGTCCATCAACTGTCATGTCATTCTCTATAAAATTACTATTAAATTATAGCAATTTAATAAAATATATTGGCCAGTCAGTGCTGACAATGGTATCTTCTGATTATTCATGAAGTTGCATGCTTATCGTATTAGCTTTGACAATCATTTTTCTCTAACAGAGGTAATACATTTGTTTTCATTATTACTGTTGCTGAAAGGCACGTCATCATTAACATTCATTCTGGGAGACAGGGAAGCAAATCTAATAAAGCTTATGTTCCTCTTCCTTTGTTTGCTTTTTTGTAACATAGTTATTTATTCTTGGAGTGGATAATTGCTACATTTTCCTTCTAGAATCTAGACTTTGTGGCAAAAGATCGTTTGAAGTCTGGACATTTCATTAGCCTGTTTTGACATTTATGGGAATTTCAAGTTTTGTTTGTTTTTTTTTTGTTTGTTATATGAAGATTAAATTTAAACTTTAAATTTTCCAATGCCTTTAAAAAAAAAAAAAGTGTATTTTTTTACCCAAGATCCATACTTTAAATCATAAAATGTGAAATAAATATAAATCATAAAATATGTTAACCTATAGATTTTATAGCCTACTTATAGATTTTGTACATAATCATATGACTAGAAATAACCCATACAATTTTTTTAAAAATCGTTTAACAGAGGATTTCCTTTTAGGTCCTCCCAAGGTTTAATCATCCTTCTCTGCTTGCCATCTTAAGGACTTTTGCTACGCCACTGTCTTATTTAACTTGCTCACTGGGGTTCTGGGATGGTGTGCATGTACAATAAGCAGTACAGAATATATGTATTATATATGTATAATGGGCTCTTTCAGCCTAAAAGCCAAGACGAAATGCCAAGCTTAATATTATAGAAGAAATGTAATTCATTTGATAGACATTGGAGTGTCATGTAATGCAGTTTTCAATTGTGCGCAGTAATGAAACACTATTGTCTCCAGTTAAAGCCACAGTGATGCTTACGGCAAAGCCTGTTTAATAACTCTAGCTAAGCTGGGAAACCAACATGTGATGTAGTATGATAAAATAAACCCCATTACACTTTATTACTCGTGGCTTTTATGCACTATTCCATATCTATCATTTCACTCTGGGGTCTGACTCCTACTTCATATCATATTTTCTTGTAACGCTTCATGTACGAGGGTCGATGACACACATTTTGATTTCAGTCAGATAAGCGTTAATTACAGTCATTTGGGCACGCATAATAAATAAGAAATGTCTGTCATTGTGATATGCAGAAACCCATTACACAGATTCAGCTAGGGGGGGGGGGGGGGGGGTGGAAGTGTGGGGGGGTCGACCAAAGTTTTTTACA
>NW_015505969.1:592743-614542 GCF_001515645.1 Sinocyclocheilus grahami
GGGGGGGTGATGGAAAATTGCGTCATATTCACATGCTTTTTCAACGATACGCCATCTAATATCAATCCAAAATGTTTGGATCTGTCCACTTGGACCCAATTCTGAGAAAAACTAACAAACTGCAAGGCTAACTACTGAATATAAAGACACGTAACGCACGTATGCATGCATCCCAATGGATTATTTAGCAGCTAGCAATAAAAAAACATAAGATTAATGTAAGAGAATGTGGCATTTTAGCTTTACGATTCACCAAACTGCTGGGGTTTGTGATTAGTGGCAGCGGCAGTAGCGTGTCCCAGTACTCAGGAAGCTCTCGGGGATCTGATCGAATGTTAGAGAGAGACGTCTGTGCCGTCAAAACCTAATGCTTATGCACCACAGCAGATAACAGGCCCGCACTGTCCACCAGGGTCTTTAGAGTCTCAGAATGAGCTGTCAAATGAGGCAGCACTAACTCTGCTAATCCACCATCTGAGGAAAAGCCGCAGCCAAAAGGAGTAAACAAATAAATAGAAACATTAAAAAAGAACCACGAGTGTGATTAATCGAGTCGAAAGTCGCCGGCACTCTGGTGTCTGCTTTGAAGTAATGTTTGCACTCTCACGCAAGCATGACCACTTTTTAGCGCTTGTCAACAGCCAACTCGGGAATCAGCAGAAAACAAAAATGTGGAATTTTTCTCATCTCTTTTTATGCATACAAACAACCATTATTTAATTTTTTTTGAGATGTCAATTGCTACATGAAAGAGGAAATGTTTTGCAGTTAATTATAACAAAAAACAAAGATTACTACAAAGAGATGTGTTCATAACTGTGCTTTGATGTGATAGCTGTGATGCGATTTAATTCAAAGCAACAAAACATGAAACACAAAACTAATGAAAAAGATGTTGATAACATATTGCTCAAAGCAAAATGCAGCTGCAGTCCTAACGTTTAAAAATAAACTTGACTGTTATATTTTCTGAAGAAATCGGTGGGGTGGTGCTTGTTGTGTAAAAATAGCCTTGTGCTAATGATTGTAAGGGTGTTGTAAGTCCCTGCTGAAAAAAAAAATGTTTGTTGGTCTTAACTGGTCTCCCTGTGTGGCCAGACTGATCTGTTTACTGTTTTTAGAATGATTTTGAGAACTTTTCAAGGTATTATTTGGTTTGTTTAGCTTGTGGGTCAGCTGGTCTTCTAGCCTGACCAGCTGACCCACAAGCTAAACAAACCAAATAATACCTTGGCCAGGATGGAAGACAAGCTAAGACCAGAATAAACCAGCAAAAAAAAAAAAGGTTTTTAGCATGTTGCTGTGCAACTGCAATTGAGTTTTGGCTTGGCTGGTTGTCTTATCTAAACCAGACCTATTAAAAATACTGCTTAAACCAGCCTAAGGAGGTTAGCTTGTGTGTTTTGCTGGTTTCGAGGGAGTTTTGGAAACTTATCAGTTGGTGATGCTGGGATACTATTTGACAAACCAGCTAAACACCATTAAAGGCTATATTTTTCCTCAGGCCTTTCTTGGTGAATGGTCAACTTTAAATGTTGTTCATGTGCATTGTTTAGTAATACCATGGTACTTCAATGCATATTTATTGTTTTTAGAACATACGGTTCTTGAAAGTTCTGGAATCACAAATGTAGTTATTTAATTTAGCTATACTGGCAAGCCCAGTTTCTGTAAATAATATATTTTAATTAGTATTGCATTCTGTTAATACTAAATAGGGGGCCTTTGAATATTGTGTTGGACTGTTAGGGACCTTCAAATAAAAACAAATTAAAAAAAGATTGAGAAACACTGGCTTGTTCAAATCTCTCACCTTCAGTATGAGCAACAGTAATAACTACAAACAAGTTATATTTATATATATATCCAAAGAAAAAAGCAAAATAAAGTGTGCATTGCCACGGAAGATCCTTAGCTGTTATTAAAAGAAAAGGTCAGGACTAAAATCGGCATGATATTGAGTGAGAGTGCAAACTCTTTGCCATACCAATACTAATATGAAATGCACATTAATATTTCAGCTGCAACAGCAAATCAGTGCAAAAAAATAACATGCAATTTGTGACGAGTCACATTCGCACCTGGCATAACGCTCATGAAGTCACGTTCCAAAAGTTTACAAACACCTTCTTTTGTTTGGGATCCAATAAAGATTCTCACTTTCGTTTGTCTGTCTTTCGCACTACACTACATAAAGGTGTTAGCATGCTAATTGCTTTAGTGAAAAAAACTAAACAACTAATTATTAGACTATTTAAACAGAATAAGTGGATCTCAATAACGCACAAAGCAGTACCTGGTTCAACGTCATCAAGGTTAACACAGCCACAGTTAACACAGTTATTCAAATACTATAATAACTATTCATATTCAAAATCAAAACTTAAAATGTTGTAATAGCCTTTTCTTAGCATTCAAAGCATCTTTTTGTCTGTTCACTGCTCAAGGTCAGGTTCTTTAACCTCATCTCTCTGCGGCTGCTATCTCACACCATTGAACGCCATACGCCTTACACTCTTAAAAATAAAGGTGCTTCAAAAGGTTCTTCAAGCGATGCCATAGAAGAGCCATTTTTGGTTCCACAAAGAAGCATTCAGTCAAAGGTTCTTTAAAGAACCATCTCTTTCTTACCTTTTTGTAATCTGAAGAACCTTCTTTCACCACAAAGAACCTTTTGTGAAACAGAAAGGTTCTTCAGATGTTAAAGGTTCTTTATGGAACCATTTAGACAAAAAGGTTCTTCTATGGCAGGGCTGCCCAAACTTGGTCCTGGAGGGCCGGTGTCCTGCAGAGTTTAGCTCCAACTTGCCTCAACACACCTGCCTTTAAGTTTCTAGTATGCCTAGTAAGAGCTTGATTAGCTGGTTCAGGTGTGTTTAATTGGGGTTGGAGCTAAACTCTTCAGGACACCGGCCCTCCAGGACCAAGTTTGGGCAGCCCTGTTCTATGGCATCGTGAAGCACCTTTATTTTGAAGAGTGTACTGAACTCCTCCTGTAAGGGAGAAAATATCTCATCTAATAGCAATCTGATTTAACATCACTTTGTGGGTTGATAATATGGCAGCAGTGCTCAGGGGAAACAGTTAAAAAGACAAGCGAGGTGAGGGAGATATCGCACTCCAAATATAAAGCCTGCTTGTGCTTCCCTTGGGGTCGCAGGAACGGTGATGCGCCTTTAATTTAACCGAACTGAGTGGTCACAAGAAACTGACTCACAGATCATCATTTCAAGTTCAAATCGGATGCAAACGAAAGCCTCAAATGACCTCAAAACACTTTTACCATAATGTATGATTTGTAAATGAATACATTTCGATGTTTGCATCACATTGCTTTTCTAACGTAGTAAACTTGCTTGATAGCTCACCTGGTACTGCACCATGAAGATTGCCAGATTAACATTCATATATTTCGGGTTAAACCTGAACATGCTTTTAGCGCTACTAACTGGACATTTCACGTTGACAATTTCACAAAACTTGAGTTATGTATTATATATATATGTTTTTTATAAAAACACAACTGCAACCAGCCCAAGACGCATCGTCTGTTTTGCTGGTTTTGAAGGAGATTTTAAGATGGACTACTAGTCAACAACCCAGTTTTTTTTTCCTGGTCTTAGCTGGTTTTTCATTAGATGAATGGTCAACTTTGAAATAGAGTTGTTCTGTACATTCCTTGGTGCCCATACAAAATGATACCATTTTCACAAAGCAGAGCATTTACTCAGTACTTCAAGATAAATTAAAGAACACCATAGTATTGAATATACATGTCTTTAAAAAACTACGGTAACACAATAGCACTTTCTTGGTAGGTACAGTCATATTCTTCACAGCTCAATATCACCATGACATCCAAGTCTAATTTAGAACTGAATATAACAAAATACACCCAAGATAAACAATATACCCCCCTTTTTGTCAACCAGCCACGCTGTGCAAACCGTAATTATCAAGTCTGTGACAGATGCCCAATGGAGCAGCATACACACTATTAGCCAGATTGAAGCTGAGCATATTTTTTCGAGATGAGACAGATTTTATCATTAAATGCCCAAAACTAAAGTCCAAAACTCATATGCTATGAGGATACAGAAGTAACTTTGTTTAACTGATTGTCTGCTGAGCTTAAAGTTACAATGAGGCTCTATAGTAGCACATTTGTCTCATTGTCAACATCCCCAATTACAGCAACACTGATCACTCCCCATGAGCCCCTCTTAACCTCAATCTTCCAGCAGTTCAAAAGCAGTTCAAAGTTTCCAGCGAGTACTAAACCTCAGAAGTGGCATCTTATACAGGCACTACAAAGAACCAACGCAGAGGCAGTTTCAGTCAAATTAACCAATCATAGCTTCCTCGCTTCAAACAAAAATAAGGGAGAGCAATTGTAGATTGTGCCGTGCGCGTACATCAAGCTTCTTTTCGGATCTTCTGATCCCTTTCGCCCTTCAAGTTTGCACCACCGTTTTCAAAGTACAACAGAGATGGTCTCGACACACCTAGTTCTGCAGGAAACTGTCAATTTAGCCTATACAAACAACCGCAAGAAGTCACGTAATGCAAGAAACAAAGGTGGAAATGCTAATCCACCGCTCCCAGCGATCAGCTTCTATTTCCCAATTGCTCAACATGCGTGCTGAGCCCCCATAACAGGCATTAACACACAATCACATGAAAACATTATCAGTTATACAGCTCCCAGGGAAAAATTCTGATGGATGGCACCAGCTTAATCATGCATTTAAAAAAAAAAAAAATTGTACTGCCTCTAGCAAAACAATGCTGCCGTTCATTTTTCACCTCAGAGCACATTTCATGTCTTTTTTTTTTTTAAACCTTTATTATCATGACTTATTTTTTTTATATATATAATGGTGAGGGGTCTCGATAGACAAGATGTATCAGTCTGTAATGACAATGCAGGAAGAAACTGAGCAGGTGACATTTTTTGAACGCTTGGGGTCAGAAAGATTTTTTTCCCAAGAAATGAATACTTTTATTTAGGAAGAATGCATTAAATTGATTACAATTGACATAAAAAAATCATTTAAATGCTGCAAATAATTTATATTTCAATATTACAGTCCCTTTTGTAAAAATTTGTCAAAGAAAAAAAAGTTTCCACAAAATATATATTATGTATTATCTTCAATGATAGAGTATATGGGTTAGGGCTGCACGATTATGACAAAAATCATAATTGTTTATTATTCCTTTGAAATTGTAATTGCGATTATTAATTTACGATTAAATTAATGATGTTTACACCTTTGTCTGAAGCAACTGCATCTATTTTTATATGAAAATAAACAAGCTGAAAACACTAACTGAAAAAATGTTATTGCTTTTCTAGTATTAAGCTTCAAATGTCAACATCGGATTGGTTTCTCTTTAAATAAAAAGGTAAAAATATGCATGGTATTATAATGTTATACTAAAACTAAAATTAAAACAATGGAAAAACTCTTAAGATAACATGTAGAAAGAAAAAAAGCATCTTAAGCATGCAGAATAACATAAGTGAACTTTGTATGATTAATTGCTGCTTTGAACGATTATGTAATTGTGGCATCTGTAATTGTAATTGCGATTAGAAATTTGATTAATTGTGCAGCCCTAATATGGGTGTTTAGTAACGCTTTATTTTAAGGTTAATTATGTATAATTACATGCAAGTAACCCTAAGCCAAACCCTAACCATAGAGTAAGTACTCAGTACTTAATATTACTCAGTACTTAAATGTATAATTACACTGTAACAAGGACACCTTAAAATAAAGTGTGACGGGGTGTTGGACTTCTATGTCAAAGGAGTTGATTTTCATTCAAAATAACCATTTTATTTATTTGTGTGTTTGTTAAATGAACGTCCACATTAAACCATCAAGGAAACTTTTCTTTCTATCACACCCATCACATTTACTTTTGCTATTTTACAAATGCCGATTATATTGTTTTACCTTTGTTCCAGTCTCAGACTTTTGTAAGATATGAAATTTCAACATAAAAAATATGAATTACATTGTTTAAACCTTGATAACATAAGCAAAGGGAAATAAACATTACCCGCTAAAATATGTTTTTTAAGTGAAAACCTTTATAATATTAAAAAATATGATCATTATGATTATCAGAGGTGAATACTTTTACTACAACTACTAACAACAACTATAATAATGCATTTATTATAATAATAACTTTAACTATATCATCCTGTCCTAATTGTTATAGGACTTTTAGGAGATACTTTCTTACCCAAAGCAGAATATGGTAACAAGAAGAACGTAGAGCAAAATGGGGTTAAGGGCTTGGTGACAATATCAAGTCCCAGTAATTTCCCCTTTAATCGAACCACTCTTTCCGGTAGTTGAACCCTTAACATTCAGTTTTCTATCACAGATATTTAACCACCCCATCGCATTCAAAAACACACCAATGAAGAAATCGATTAAGTATGTCATTAAGATGAGCCCTAGATCGTAAACAAATTTAGATATGACTATCATAGCCATTTTGAGCTGGTGAATGTCCATTTATTTGCGTTCGATTTACGCTAATGACCTGAACTTTGAATAGCGCGTATTATGTTACCATGTGATGTAGCCGTAGCTGAAAATATCCTGCTGATCAATGCAACCTCAGTTTTCCCTGTCGCCCATGCTGAACCGAATCCCACACACTGAACATGAACTTTTCGCAGATTAAATAAAGTGAAACTGGTGCTTTTATATCCTTTTTATGCTTTAAGGAAATGGGTGACCAGCACATTCTTCAAAATATCTCCTTTTTGTGTTCTATGCTAAAAAATTAAGCAATAAAGGGTTGGAATTACATGAGGGCAGGTTTTGGCTGAACTAATTCTTCAAATGTATGATCTTGGGATGGAATAAAATGACAGCACTTGAAATACCCATAAAGCTCATGCAGTGAAGGGTCTGTGGGTTCTGACACAGTTTGCACTTTGCCCCGAGCAGCCCTTATGTCTAGAACAAGGTTCGGCTTGCTGCTAAAAGAGCAGCCTATGCCTGATCAAAATGACTCAGCAATGGACCTGACCGTTAGCGCCTGAGGAAATCTGCTTCCAATGAGCTCTAAAAGCAACAGCAATGTGAAATAAATTAAACATCAAGAAAGCATTATTTATTTATTTATTTTAATCTCAATGTGACCTAATGCATTACAACGGCTTTGCTTTCCCAGTTGGTGCAAGGATCAATAGAAAACCAAAAAAAAATATGTTTTTTTCTTTCACTTGCATAAAAGGGTTGTGATGGTATAAGAGGGTTCTTTGATAATGAGTAATTACAATACTCAAAAATACCATAATATTTCCAGTGCACTTATTAAAATTAAACTATTGAAATGTGTTTTTCTTAATTGAAATAATGCTGAAATAAAATCTAAATATTAGATCAAAACTCTTTTTTTTTTCCAGAGTACTACAATTACCAAAATTAAAACTAAATAAATAAAATAAAAACAAAAATAAATTTAAAGGTAGATAGAAATATTAAAAATAAACTAAAACTAATAAAATGGCAAAAGCACATACCAAAAACACTGGAATCATTGGACTACTAAAATAAAATTAAAATAAATAAAGCAATTATAAAAAATATGAAAAACTCCAAATAATTAAAAAATAACACTGAGTATTGCCATATTACATGATCACAGACCTAAAAATGTACATTTAAATTTGTTAGTCTTAATTCAAAGTGATAAAACACAAGTAAGTTGGACAGGTTTCAGTTAGCTTGCCCTTTAAAGTGCACGTTATTCAACATGAGTTTAAAAAAACAAGTTTCTGCTTGGATGAACAGAATAAAAAGCAATTTTGAATTATGTCTGCTTTACAACAGTCAAACAGACGCCTAAAGCTGCGAATAAAGATATACATGGAGGGCATTTTCTTTTTCACAGTCATCAAATCCAGTTTAACGCGCATTAGCCTCACCTCAGCGTTTCACGGCGTTCAGACAGACATATTCCATTTTCTTTTTAAGTCCATCACTGATGTCTAGGCATAAAATGTGATGCAGCACAAAAGAACACCTCTGTCGTTTTAAGTAAGAATCTAACAGCTAAAAAGACGCAGGCTACAGTGCAAAACAGACTATTTATAGGTTTTCAGGGAGACTGTGGAGCAAAAGGCAATTAGTGTTTCGCTGCCGGGCCCTTGATGTGTGATTTCTAAAGGCTGTTAGAGTCCCTATCAGAGTTTGGCAGTGAATATGTATAAGGGACATTGTAAACAAGAGCGCGATTAAGGCTTAACTAGACTGCGGATATAAAGAGTGCCAAACTCAAGCGTTTAAACGCGAGAAATCTTGAAGAAAGATCACGTTTCGCTCTCAAAAAGTCAAAGCTTGTGATATAGCTATATGGATCCACTAATATATATCCACAAAATTGTTTAGGTCCAGACACCAAAGAACGCTGCCAGGTGGTCAAAAGAGCCCAAGTCTCAATAATACTCGGGTCTCTAGATTTGGATTTCTTGTCTATTGTTTTGTCATCTGTCAAGCAAAATTTGAACATTAGAGCTTAAAAAAGAAAACCGCATAATTTGAGTTATCATTAATGAATGGGAAAAGTTATGTGCAGAAATGTAATACTGACTATGAGTAAAAGTAAAAGTAACACTATGAAAATAATAAAATAAAATGGTAACACTTTACAATAAGGTTCATTAGTTAACTACTTTAGTTAATATGAACTAAGCATGAACATGAACTTAGCTCATGTTAATTCCAACATTTACTAATGCATTATTAAAATCAAAAGTTGTGCTTGTGAACATTAGTTAAAACACTGTGAACTAATATTAGCTAACAATGAACGACTGTATTTTCATTAACTAACATTAACAAAGATTAATAAATACTGTAATAAATGTATTGTTCATTGTTTGTTCATGTTAGTTAATAAAATAAAACACACACACACACACACATGTTGTGTTTCCATGTTTTATGGGGACATTCCATAGGCGTAATGGTTTTTATACTGTACAAACTGTATGTGCTATTGCCCTACACCAACCCTACCCCTAAACCTACCCCTTACAGGAAACTTTGTGCATTTTTACTTTTTCAAAAAAACTCATTCTGTATGATTTATAAGCTTGTTTCCTCATGGGGACCTTAAAAATGTCCCCACAAGGTCAAAATGTACTAGTATTACTATCCTTGTGGGGACATTTGGTCCCCATAACGTGATAAATACCAGGTACACACACACACACACACACACACACACAATTACATTTGCTCCAAGTTTACTGACCTTCCATTAAAAACACTGGTTATATGCTGTTTTTTTTTCAAATTCCTCTGAAGTCTGCACAACTGAAAGGCCATTCATGAAATATCATTTAACTGCAGTTTTTCAAAAAGATAATTGTATTATTCAACTACAAGAGGTGCTTATCCTGGTTTAATAAATGTTTAAATCCTTAACGCATGAAATAAACAGCTAACATTTGCATTCCCAATAGGAAGTTCTTACTTTATAAAAGACTCGATATTTCATGCTGAGATTGTCCATTTATTCCTGCAGTTTCACTGAGCGGTTCCTCTAATCAGACCCTGCTCCTGACAAGTTTTACTGTGACACTGTCTCAGTACAATGTGACCTTCTATGCAAGCAAAGACACTCATTGGGCCCTTGGGGACCGTTTGGAAGCACCGAGCTTGAGGAGGATGGATCCAGGATGGCTGCCTGCTCTGTTTGGGCCACTAATCTCATCAGAAAGCATCTGACCTCTTCTAGCTCCGTCGCATAGACATGCCTTGGAGATTATTACTGAAAAATGCAAAATATGTTAATTTTATTGCGGTTACATATGGATAATTCATCACTGAACTATATTACTTCAGGGAAGAACTGGTTATTCTGTTTATTATCATAAACAATTTATGAAAAAAATACATGCATAAAAAATACATCTGTTACAGTTTGCCATGTGTTTTTTTTTTTTTTTGCACTCTGCATCACACTGTGCTTAAGGATGTGGTAAAAATGTAGCAACAAACTATTACATTGTATACTGTCTCTTGTAGCTTATTGCTTATATTTAGAGACTGGATCACAGTTTGCCACTGGCCAATCAAAAGGAAGCAGAGACTTTCATGCATCATACTATAATTACTTTATTAATAATAAATTAATCTCTTTTCACAGCAGAAATATTGCACTTAATCCATCTGTAAATGTAACGGAGCATTGAATAAAATCCAAATTTGTATAAGAAAGGTCACCAGATAATGAAATGAAAAATATTAGAAGTGTCATAGACATGGCCTAACAGAAAGTGCACACGATCCAACATGAGTTTTTTTGCAGGCAACCTGAATTTGAATCTGGCATTTGTAACAATGGTTTTGCTTTTAATACTGACATTGTTTTGAGCCGAATGTGAAGGGATGGATAACATACCATCACTCTTAAAGTTATGTATAGCACTTGGAGGTTAGTGATAAACCGAAAAACACAGAACTCGAATTATCATATTATTACATCGCATTTCCATAAATAAGCACTCATGAGATATTTTTTTTTTAAACAGAAGCATTTCAAAAATCAAACTAGAACGTCACAAAATCCGCCTCTCCCAAACCACCCATGCTTTCCATATAAAAGGGGCATCACACATTCAATCTGAATTGACGTGGTGCTAAACTGGAGACGTCCCTCTGTGCCTGGTGCCGCAATCTCAGTCGAAGTGTGAAGAGAGCGTACAGACATTTGAACTCACCGTTTTCTGTATTTTCATGCTCGGTGTCAGTAAGGGTGAGGTTAGAGTTGGCTCTGCTGGAAAGGCAGGAGCTGCGGCCGGATTTGGTGTTGCTACGGCCCCAGAGTCGGACGGCGTGCTCGGGGGACATGATGCCATCCGTTTCTGTGTCAGCGTCTGATCCCACGCTCACGGAGTAGTCGCGGTGGGGAAGGCCCATTTCTGTCCTATAGGCTGCCATATGGGGCGGCACGGGATCTCCAAAAGCCATGTCTCTGAGAGAGAAGTCCGTCCCTGATACAAACACACAAGGACACGATGAGAGAAAATACAATCTGTGTTATGCATACAAGAACAGACTGCAACAGCAGGGGTCTGGAAGTAAAAATGCTATTCATTTTCCACATCTCATTTCATGACTTTCTTTTTTTTTTACAATAACAAAAACCTTTCTACAAAAACCTACCATGAGGTCAAAGATTAAGCGAAGATAGAAATTTCTAATAATAATAATAATAATTATTATTATTATAACAATAACTAGTATTTTCATTTTATTAGTAGTAGTATTATTAAAAAGACAGTACAATATGAACTATTAACTTAGAATTATTGATTGCACGCATGAAACCATATAACAATATATTTTACAATTATTGCAACAAAAAACATACTAATATATGGAAAATATTGATGTGATTTTTACTTCCAGAACTTGACTACTGCACTCTGATGCTAGCATCTACTCACACAAAACTATGGATCAAATATCTTAGTGAAAAGTTAATTTTTTATTCTCTCTCTCTCTCTCTCTATATATATATATTTTTTTATTTATTTAAATTATTTGGCACTACATTCTTTTTGTTTTTTTTGACCAACAGAAAACTGCTTGGTTTGAAAGTGACTTGTGTGTTAGCTGCAGTATAGACAAATATACAGTGTCCCTTTTTTGCCTCTGATATTTTGCAGAAATTTCACTAATGTATCGTATAAGGGCAGCTTAAAAATGAAAATATACATTTTTAGTGTTTTGAGGTGCATGTGATGTAAAATTCATCACCTATTTTGGTTGTATTTCTTTATTTATGTACTGTTTCACACTCTAAAAAGAAAAAGAAATGGTGAGGACAGAACAACAACAACACATTATTTGAAACACAACAACAAACATACGCTGCATTGACAAGCGATTACCCACAACTAGAAAGGCGTTTTTATCAGTAATAACCTCTGGAGAGAAACTGCGCAAACTCTGGACAGGGATGAAACATTTTAGTATGCATGTGTCCGACATTTGTGTGCACACACACTAACAAAAACTGAAAAGCCATGCGTTCGCTTGTACACATACGCTAAGCATTGCCGTCAAAACTTAAATATATTTTGGGATTAACTGTGTAGCCTACCATTCAGAACAGCCTTTGGGCTAAAATGTGAAACTATGACGTCTTAAAACACTGTCAAGTAGACAGCTCATTAGGTTTTGATACTCATTACTATTTATCACAACAGAACATCTTTTACAGAGCACCTGACCTCATATATGAGGTCATCAAATTACAGAGAACATGCAATATATGAAACTAGCCGATATGTAATCAAGCCTAATGGGAAGTTTAGATTCAAAATGAAACACTCAAACCCACTTGAGTGTGCAAAAACTCAGTAAACATCACATTCAAAGTACACTTGTGTCTGGTAAAGTCCAAAGGTACAAGAAAGAGGACGCCGTTTAGATGAAGCTAACGGCAAATTATAGATTTATGCCCGAGAGTGAGCGCGATAATAGTTAGCGCGGCTGAGAGCAACAATGCATCTAGTATTCATGGAGGGGAAGTGGATATTTTTTTCAGGTCACCATCAACTGGACACATTAGAAGGTCATAAAAGACATCAGCGAATCAGCATTCACGGCACCCCCCTCTCATTAAAGTCCCAGAACGCTAATGGCAAAGTTACAACACCGCATTCGGCTTTCCTTTTATCTCCCTGGTTTTAGATGCAGCTTTTTCAGAACGGCTGGAATATATTAGCGACAGATCGAAACGTCACCGCAGTTTAATTGCTCGAATGCAATCAGTCTCTCAAGCGTATCTGAAAGATGTGCTGCGGATCTCGAGTCTGCGAGATGAGCTCCCCCAAAGCATATGATAGTTTGTCTCATGTTAACAAGCACATGTAATAGATATGTGCTTTAATATGAAGCAGGCAAGTAAAATGATCAAGGGTGCAGCGTTCCACACTTCAAAAGAAACTAATAAGCACACAGGTCATGTATCAGGGATGATTACGATTTAACTGCATTCTTGCCATCAAAAGTTTTAATGCACTTCATTTAGGGAAATCATCATGCCGAAAAATCTTTCATATTTTCTTGTTTTATTTTATATTCTCTCTGTTTACCCCAGGTATGCAAACTCATCCGGGGTGGAAAAATGGGATTCCAGTCCCTTAGGGTTAAAAACTTAGTAAAGTTTTAATTTATTTGTTTATTTTAACAGCTTAAAAAACTAAAAATCTCTCTTTGCTTCACTTGTCTCAGGCTACCTTCGCACTGTTGTTTTTATGGAACCCATTAAGTATGACTATACATTAATAATAACAATAATAATAATGAATTATTATTATTATTATTATTATTATTATTATTATTATGTTTGTATTAAAATATTTATATTTTAATTTGAAAAAAAATTATACCAATCAATCAAGAAATATTAAATATATTAAATAATATGATATACTACAGTAATAATGGTATTGTACTGTAAAATCTGAAAAATATATATATAACAAATATATAATCAAATTCATTAGCATTACTTAGCAATAATAATAATAATAATATATGTTAAATGATTATTATTAGTAGTAGTAGATGTAGTATTAATATTTAGTATTTCATATTTTATTATAAAATTAAACAAATCAATAAAGAAATGCTATATTTACTATATAACATTAAATATCACTAAATAGTAATAATACTATTGTACTGTAAAATCTGAAAAAAGTACAAATACAAATAATAAAGTAATAAATAAATATGATGATGATTATTATTATTATTAATAATAATAATGTTATTTAAGGTGACAAGTTTGGTGACAACCATAGCGATCCAAATTGTTGTGCTTTATTTCTTCCAATGGAAAATAGGAGAAATTTTCAAATGTTAATTCATCTCTGATTTTGGGTATGAGGAATTAATTTCAGCCTGTTCTAAAACAAAGCTATCGCACAACATTAGAAGACTTGAAATATAGTGCACAAGTCATGTGGACCACTACCATGGTGCTTTTAAGGTTATTTTTTGGGAGTCTGAAAGCCCCAGGTCGCCAATAACTGTTGTATGGAAAAGAGCAGCATGAACATAAAAATTATGCATCTGTGTTCCTCAGAAAAAATAACAGCATTTAGTTTGGAACAACATGAGGGTGAGTCTTTTCATGCACAGAATGGATTTTGTGTCTGTCTGCTGTAAAACAGATATGAAAAATGCAGGCTGCTGGCCGAAGGTAAATTCTGTGGAGACATGCAGCAATCAGAAATGCATTATACTTTAATAGGCCAATTATAATGTAATAAATAACAATTCACTTCTGCAAATTAGGCCGGATTGCTTTCACAGCAAATGCAAACCAAACTGGAGTCCATGCAAACTATAACCCACGCAGACTTAAGTGCAATTCTACCCAAGTCTGAAAAAACACCACTAAATTCTGTCTTGGAATTGCATTTGGCGGCACTAATGGCACAGAAATTACTCATTTCTGGTCATAGGATGCTACATGCACTTTTACAAGTTGTTTGAACTGAAATGTATGTTGGCAGTGTGTACACAACCACCACATAATGATAAAAATCCACCCAGTGTTTTTTTTTCTATCTACTAAAATGTTTACCCCTTTCTCAAATCGAGCTGATCTGAGATGCCTGTCTGTGTGACGTCACACAGACAGGCCCCTCCCACAATAGTTTGATTGACAGCAGCGTTTCAGCACAGACTGGACTGGCGTCTTACCTTAGACCCGCCCTGAGTGAGCTGTCATCAGTCCGCCATTGTTTCACCGCTGGAGCAGATGTAGACAAGAATGACTCCTAAGCGATTGAGGTGTTCTGATGTTGGATGTAATAATGAACATAGTAGTCCTCATTTACTCCCGACATCTGAGCCGCTGAAGACGCAGTGGATTAAAATGCTACAAAACGGCTTGCTCTGAAAAGAGCCGTTTTTGACAGGGTAAAAAAGAAATTTTAACCAAACTATGTTACAGACTTTTCATTAAGACCCTAAAGAATCATATCAACTTGTGGAAAATTGGCATCCGATGACCCCTTTAAAATGCACTTTTTTACCAAGAAGATCCGACATGTGAAATCTAGTCCCGCTCACCTTGCCTGCTGAACTCATCGGCTTCATGGTGCACCACGTCTTTGACTCGGCTGCCATAGGGCAATCTGGAGTCCTGGTCAAAAGCTTTGAGGGTCTCGCTGGAGCTGTAGGACTTAGGGTTGAGCTTGCCGTCCTCGCTGTCAGCTGAGGAGCTGGTGTACCGGCGCTCCGTGTCCCGCCTGGAGGTCAAGGAGCGGTAGGGTCTGCGTTCTTTCACTTCCATGGCAACCTTGTCTCTTGTCTTAACATCAAAGGGAGGGAAAGAAGCCAGTTCAGTCCGTATGATTCTGCAAGAAGAAACAGATGGGGACAAAAAGACTTGGTTAGCATGAATACCGCTTTTTGTAATCTGTTCTTTACAGCTAAACCTACAATTAAAACTTAATCATCACTACTGTTCAAAAGTCTGGGATCTGTAGTTTTCGAAAGTTTTTGAAAGAAGTCTCTTATGCTCACCAAGGCTGCATTATTATTACAATTTAAAATAGCTTTTTTCTATGTTAATATATTTTAAAATGTGATTTATTCCTGTGATGCAAAGCTGAATTTTCAGCAGCCAATATTTATAGTCTTCATGTCACATGATCCTTCAGAAATCATTCTAATATGCTGATTTGGTGTTCAAGAAACATTTCTTCTTATTATTATTATTATTATCGGTGTTGAAAACAGTTGTGCTTTTTTCAATATTCTTTGATAAACTGAAAATTTTTACTGTCACTTTTGATTAATTGAACGCAACCTTGCTGAATACAAGTATTAATTTCTTAAAAACAATCCTACTGACCCCAAACTTTTGAATGGCAGTGTAATCAGAAATCTTCTTAAAAATAATAGAATTTAATGAAGTTATAATAAAATATTGGCAACATAAAAATACAAAAGAGCACTTGTTATTCACATTTAATCATATCTCTTCATAGGATTTGACCACCTGGCTATTTTAGTGTGCCACTCTGCACGGCAGGCAGCTGAGAGAAGCTGGCTTTTTTGTGACAAGACCCTAAAGGACTATAGTTTAAAAACAGAAGCTTTCTACTCTTACAGAAAAACCATGTTTCCACATGTGTCCACATGGGTTTCACACATTTACACCATGAAAATATTCCAAAACCACGTTTCATGTGTGTTTTACATGTGTTTCACATATTTCACATGTGATTTTAACATGTGAAGTTCATATGGTTTTTACAATCCTTTAAAATAGTTCTTCCAGCCAGCGTGGCATTGTGCAGCACTGCAGCATCTCGAAAAACAGGATCCATTTTGATCAAATACAGCACAACAAATCTTGTGGCAGTAAACTTTACGACTCGAATCCCCTCCCTGTTTTTAACACGCCTCGGAGATAAATGTTGCACTTAACAGTAGATTTTTAAGTGGCAGGTGTCCTTCTGTTTGGTCTGCGGTTTATATAGCGAGTCAACGCCCAATGCAACAATACACCCTTATGACTACTTGCAAGCGTATATCAAATAGCAGCAGCTGAGACTCTGATAAAAAGGGTTACAAAAAATTACATGTTTCATGTGTGTTTTACATGTGTTTCACATATTTCACATGTGATTTTAACATGTGAAGTTCATATGGTTTTTACAATCCTTTAAAATAGTTCTTCCAGCCAGCTTGGCATTGTGCAGCATCTCGAAAAACAGGATCCATTTTGATCAAATACAGCACAACAAATCTTGTGGCAGTAAACTTTACGACTCGAATCCCCTCCCTGTTTTTAACACGCCTCGGAGATAAATGTTGCACTTAACAGTAGATTTTTAAGTGGCAGGTGTCCTTCTGTTTGGTCTGCGGTTTATATAGCGAGTCAACGCCCAATGCAACAATACACCCTTATGACTACTTGCAAGCGTATATCAAATAGCAGCAGCTGAGACTCTGATAAAAAGGGTTACAAAATATTACAATCCGGTCATTATTTATTCACCCTCATGTTGTTCCAAACCTGCATGACTTTCTTGGAGCACAACAGCAGATGTTTGGCAGAATGTTCAAGCTGCTCTTTTCCATACAACAAAAATGGTCTGTGATTTTATCAAGCCCCAAAAATAATAACATTCCAAGTCAATGTTTTTTAAGGACTGATTTTTTTTTTCCTTACCTAAAGTTATTGTATGACTTCAGAAAACTTGGAATACAGTGCACAGAGGCTCTTTTTATTCGCTGTGTCTTTTTTGTTGCTAAACAGTGAGAATCACCACCTATTTGTACGGAAAAGAGCAGCTTGGACATTCTGCAAAATATCTCCTTTTGCATTCTATGGAACAAAGAAATTCTCAAGGGAATGAAATGATATGAAGGTGAGTACATTTTCATTTTTTGTTCCGTTATTCCTTTAACACACAAGGAAAATGAATCTACATCATTGTCTGCCTCATTAATATTCCAGCCTCATCCTAAAATCCTCATTACAAAGCAAACAGCATTGTGAGAAACATTAGACCTTCATAATGCAAGCTTGTACGCAATAATGCATGCATCTCTATAACTAAATGACACTTTGTAGCATAGTGCTAAAAACAAAAGGGCGGAGAGAAATATGTTGGTGTAGGCGCACAGTGCCACCGTGAGATCACGCAACCTGACATCAATTTATAGGTCCCCTGATTTTCCTCGGACAGGATATCGCAGGGAACTGGAGAAGCGGAGGAGGTCTTAAACATGTCAATGTGGATTTATGAAGTTGATTAGAAGTTAGGTCATTGTTTTCTCTCAGGCTCACTTAAGATAGTGAGGTTGCCCTGCTTGATTCATTTCATTTCCTGGACTTCGGCTCAGATCCACATCAAGTGTTTCTGACAATACAAGGTTTACTATCTGTAATGGATTAAACCGCAGGCCGCGCAGTCTTCAGACATTTTAGACCAGCATTTTATTTACTGCAGCTGCTGAGAGCGCGCAATGTGGTGTTAAAAATAGAATAAACAATAAAAAAAAAATCTTTCGGAAATAATGAACACAGCTAGGACACATTTCATGTCAAAATAAAAAGGAAAAATATTTTGAATAAACAAAATGAAGCATGTTTTCTGTATTGTAACATTATTGTTGACTATTTTCTTGTAAGTAAAAAAAAAACAACGAAATATTGCTTATATTGTAAAGTATATTTGTAAAATAGTACTGTAAGCACTAACAATGTTAAGTTGTTGTATTTATAGTATGAGTATAGATCATGCTAGAATGATGAATTGAATCAAATATATCAATTATATTTTAATAAAAAATATTTTTCATTTGTATTAAATTCGTTTAATATTTAATAATAATAATTAATTCATTACAGTAATGACAATGAAATAACAGTAATGACGATTATAGATGCACAGCAGTAATAAAAATAATGTAACCATTAAACACAGGGGAAAAAACTGCTTCAACAAAGTCTAACTTTTCTTATGGCAAAATATAATTTCTTAAATAGAATTGTAAGTACTCACAAAGGTATTTTGCTGTACTGGATTTAATTCTTGTTTTAATATAAATAAAAACTATTAAATTATTTTAAAAAACACTGGGTTATGTACTACAGAAGTTTTTTTTTTCAGATTACAGTAATTGTCATGCAAGTAATGTAGTAGTGAAAAAATGTGAATAAAAATGATATATTATTCAGTTATTAAAGTACAAGTATGGATAATGCTATAATGCTGTACTGGATTAAATATTTACATTTTATTTTCATTTAGAAAAATATTTTACGTTAGACAGGATGATTTTCATTAGTGTAATGTGAAAATAAATTATCATTACAGTTATGACAATTATGTGGAAAAATTAAAATAATGCAATATATATATAAAATGCTCTCTGTTGTTCAGGTTTTGCTTTGTTTCCTTTGATTTCCCTTCATTTTAAACACAGCTGCAGCAAAGCACTCTAGGGAAAGTAGCAAATAGCAGATCCACAAAACAATCTGCTGCTCAGGTATCAGTTTCCTTATACATTCAATGCTATCGATCAGTCTGTATTCGAAAAATATTCTTGCACACCCCAAGCCAAAAAAGTATAAAAAGATCATGTGAAAAAACAACAACACATATGAGTGATTTCCGATAAGGGAATTACGTGACATTCTGACACCTCAACATATGGATCAGAAAAACAATGCATGCGTCACAAATCTGATCTATGAATTTCCATCCACTTGCCACCAGAGGTCACCCTTCCATGATATTGACTCTCGCAATCTCGTAATAAAAGCTTGCACATGGATCCTCACGCCTCACGTCCCGTCGGCCCTGTTACAGCATGTTTGAACATCTGCTATGCAGAAAGTAGGGTCTTGGTTAAATGTCATTAAAATCATCATGAAATCGCATTCAACATTTGCTTTCCCTGCTGTAATAGGACATACAGTATTTCTAGTTTTAAAAGCATATTTACAAAGGTTTTGCAGTGAAGGACTTGATTTTATCCATTGGGAATTGATGGAGCATTAAATGTGGGCGTTTTATGCCAGACGTCTAATTTGATTTATTTACTTATTTAACCAGGAAGGTCCCATTGAGATACGATATATCTTCTACCAGGGAGTCCTGGTCAAGATAGGCAGCAAAGGACAAATTTACAAAAATGATGATGAGCAAACATAAAACACGATTTTCTAAAAACAATACAAATCCTAGTCTGTTCTATATAAACAGACTTTAAAATATTTTTAAACATAGCAAGAGATGGTACAGATTCCATATGTAATGTACCTTGAAGTTTCTTCCATACATACGGAGCATAATGAGAAAATGCAGAACGACCTCTCTGTATGAAAAATCGGCATCTTAAGTAAGAGTTTATCTGCTGATCTGGTATTATTATTTGTGCAGTGTGTCAACAAACCAAATATATACTGTGGTAATTTACCCACTAAAGCTTTTAAAATAAAAATTAACATGTTTTTTTTTCCTTAAGCACAAAGTAGTCCAATTTGTCATTTCATATAAATTACAGTGATGTGTGCGGACACTTATACCAGTAACAAATCGTAAAGCAGCATGATAAACTAGAGATGCATGCATATAAATCATATCACCATAGTCCAATACTGATAGAAGAGTACTTTCTATTAAATGTTTTCGAGCAACAAAGGATAAATTTTTTTTTAAACAAAAATAAAAACCTACGGTTGGTCTCAGTTTCTTTAAAAGACTATCTATATGAGAACTGATACCAGATACCAAGATATTTGTTTTTTTTATAAATGATATTTATGTATACTGTTAAAACTGCCAATCTTATATATTGAACTTGGCAGCTTTATTTTGTAAGCTGCAACTGAGCAAATAAAACGATATTCTGAAGTATTCAGTGGTTTAATGAAACGTTATTGAATTGTTTATCGAAAACGCTCTCTGTTGTTCAGGATTTGCTTTGTTTCCTTTGATTTCCCTTCATTTTAAACACAGCTGCAGCAAAGCACTTTGTAAGATGCAGCCCTTTTAATCTGTGTACCATTCAAAGTTTGAATCATAAAATAATTTAATGACAATCTGGACCGTGTAAATATCATGTATTTAGTTTTTTTAGCATTCAACACTAATTTTAAGTTACCAAAAGAAATCTGAAATGAATTAAAAGCATTCTGTAAAGAGTCCATTGCTACTTTATAGATGGAGCCATAGTGTAGATGATAGTATCATCTGCATAAAAGTGTACATTTGCTGGCTCAACTCCTTTACCAACTTAATTTATATAGATATAAAATAAAATTGGCCCCAAAATTGATCCTTGAGGAACACCTCTCTTCACTATTAAAGGAGCAGAAACATAATTATAATATGATTTAGAGATAAATAGAGATAGAGATAGATTATATTGGTAATACCAAGGAACTTTGATTTATGGGTGTTTCTTCAACTTTGTGCACTTTTATGTTCCAAAGGTTGTTTTTTATTAAAACTAACACATTTTTGCTTTTTATTTATTTATTCATTTTAACATTAAGTTCACATTAAAACTGAAACTTTTCCCCATGTATTCAACATTTAAGAAGAGATAGAGAGAAATCAAGATACAGTATATCACTTGTGAATGGAGTGTTTTTGTTTAATATTTCCAAAAAACACTGTAACTACATTAAATGATGCAAAAAAATTGGAAAATTAACAGTGTGTATTTATGATATAAAATGACAAAGCAAGACGAAATATTTGATGATTTTATACCACAAATGTTTAAAATGTCATTTCCATTACAGTCATTTCATAACATTATTAAATACAATATGACATTTGAGATGTGGTGGAAATTAGAAAATATTTAATAGTGTGTATTTATTATATATACAATGCTAGCTATGAAATTAGCCTCAACACAGCAAAGTAGTCTATGATTTTATACCAAATACATTTTAGAATGTCATACGTTTTGTCTTCTGTGGTTTGAATGAACTTCATCCATCACAAAGCAAGAAAGATCAGACAGAGAGAGCCAGCAGGTTTGCTCCCAGCTGACCCATTGGCACATGCTAATGCAGCAGGGGTCAGATCGATCAGGGAATTCCACCTGGGGAAAATAAAATGAAAATAGATGCAACATGTCCTGCTGAAATTTAAGAGGCTTATTTGAAATCAACCAGTGTTGTTCAGGGGGTCAATAACCACATGACATCGGTCATGAGTTTCTCAAAAAAAATGACCAAAGATCAA
>NW_015505969.1:614552-615921 GCF_001515645.1 Sinocyclocheilus grahami
TATATATATATATATATGGTCCTGTAGGCTAAATTATCTTATGCAAAACATGTTTTTTTTTTTTTTACCTTGAGGTTAAATATGAGCCTTGATATTGCTTTGTGAGATTGACCACAGTCTCAGTCTCTGTCTAAGCTGGTAAAAAAATAAATAAAAGAATCACAAGTCAACCCACGCATCAAAAATAGAAGGCTTAGTCATAATGGAATTTGGTTCTAGATCCTCTTAAAGCAAAAAACCCCAACAGTATGAGTGGGACAATATGGCCGACTCACTCTCAGCATTTCCCAGCAGATAAGCTCTTTAAGACCACTGTAATATAAATGTGTTGCGCTCCCGCAATTATCCACAGTAAACTATATCTAACGCCCCCCTTAATCAGCCTCTTTATTGCCAAGCCCATTGTGGAGTCGGGGTCATCTTTTGTATGGACTGGCAGTTGAAAAGATGGCCGTGATTAATGACTTGGAGACCTCTGCTCCAGGACCTCCGCTGTAGACAAAAACTGCTTTTCTCTTAAAGACCTGCAAGAGCACTTCAGCTGCCGGGCCGGAATCTCCAAACCATTTGCTTTTAGGTTACAAATTTTTTAGCATTTAGAATCTTCTAGCTTATGCTAATTCATACAGAGACAAAAGAGCCTTTATGGCAGCACTTGAAGGGCTTTTGTTAAAGTGCATTGTCTTAATTTCTAAAAGCTTCGCTTCAACGAAATCACCACGTAGTGTGGAGATTCTGCGCATATGCCGCACTCCTGAATATCCGAGGTCCCGCGTGTTCAAGGGTGTACCTTTGGGGCCCTGGGAACGCTTTCCGTCTTTTCAGCGAAGCAACAGCCGTCACTTACACTTTGACAGCTGATGTCTAGTGCAAATACATATCTGTGAAAGGGAAGATGCGTTTGACTGACGTTTCTCTATGAAGAACTTCAAGAGCAATCTATTTTTGCTCTCTGTGTGTTTTTCTATGATAGTGTGTTAAGCTGTATGAATAATCAGGGGGAAAAAAGTCAGAGACATCGGCTCCTATCTATGCAGGAGCTCTGTGGTGGGCAAAAAAACCCAGCTTAATGTGTCACCGTCAATTTTGATCAGCTTAATGTGTCCTTGCTAAATGAAAGTATTAATCTTACTGCCCCCAAAGTTTGAATAGTAGTGTACAGTATATGTGTTCTAGATGCACACTGAAATTGAAAATGCAGTGCAGTGTGGCACAACAACAGCCAATCAGGACATATTTTATGTTTAATATCCAATTATGTGGAGCAGTAGGCGGGGCTACGCATAAAGCAATCAATATTTTGACAGGACACCTTATTAACCTGTGGCCCAGCTCTCTGAACTCATTCATTGATCAATTAGCTTTTTTT
>NW_015505969.1:616183-618910 GCF_001515645.1 Sinocyclocheilus grahami
CAAGCCAAAAAAGTATAAAAAGATCATGTGAAAAAACAACAACACGTATGAGTGATTTCCGATAAGGGAATTACGTGACATTCTGACACCTCAACATATGGATCAGAAAAACAATGCATGTGTCACAAATCTGATCCATGAATTTCCATCCACTTGCCACCAGAGGTCACCCTTCCATGATATTGGCTCTCGCACCACACAGACTGTTACACATCACCCTGGACTACATTTCCCATGTTCCATTGCACTGATTACACTCACACCTGAAACCAATTACACGCTCACCTGAATGCTATTACACACATCACCTCCATGTAATTTATATGTGTTCTATATAACACCTACCCTGATCCTGCTTTAGTCGCCGAGTATTGTTCTGCATTTTTCACTCCCCAAGTGTTAGCTGCCTTACGGAGCCGTTCTGTGTTTTCTGTTTTAGTCTTGTGTATTGTTTTGCGTGTATCCCTGTTTAGCGGATAGCTACCTTACCGAGCCTGTTTAAGTTTTCATAGTTTTCTTAGTCTAGCCTTGTCTGTTTTCCTGGTCTCTGATTCATGCCACGTCTCTTGGATTAACCCTTTGCTTGCTGTTTCTGACTCTGTTTGCCCCTGACTGGACCTTTGCCTTCTACCTGGATTTATCTCTTGCCTTGCCTTCGATATACCCGTTTGCTATTGTCTGACCCACGCCTGTTAAAACCACATCTCTTAATAAAAGCTTGCACATGGATCCTCACGCCTCACGTCTCGTCGGCCCTATTACAGCATGTTTGAACATCTGCTATGCAGAAAGTAGGGTCTTGGTTAAATGTCATTAAAGTCATCATGAAATCGCATTCAACATTTGCTTTTCCTGCTGTAATAGGACATACAGTATTTCTCGTTTTAAAAGCATATTTACAAAGGTTTTGCAGTGAAGGACTTGATTTTATCCATTGGGAATTGATGAAGGAGCATTAAATGTGGGCGTTTTATGCCAGACGTCTAATTTTATTTATTTACTTATTTAACCAGGAAGGTCCCATTGAGATACGATATATCTTCTACCAGGGAGTCCTGGTCAAGATAGGCAGCAAAGGACAAATTTACAAAAAAATACACATCACAACATGATGAGCAAACATAAAACACGATTTTCTAAAAACAATACAAATCCTAGTCTGTTCTATATAAACAGACTTTAAAATATTTTTAAACATAGCAAGAGATGGTACAGATTCCATATGTAATGTACCTTGAAGTTTCTTCCATACATACGGAGCATAATGAGAAAATGCAGAACGACCTCTCTGTATGAAAAATCGGCATCTTAAGTAAGAGTTTATCTGCTGATCTGGTATTATTATTTGTGCAGTGTGTCAACAAACCAAATATATACTGTGGTAATTTACCCACTAAAGCTTTTAAAATAAAAATTAACATGTTTTTTTTTCCTTAAGCACAAAGTAGTCCAATTTGTCATTTCATATAAATTACAGTGATGTGTGCGGACACTTATACCAGTAACAAATCGTAAAGCAGCATGATAAACTAGAGATGCATGCATATAAATCATATCACCATAGTCCAATACTGATAGAAGAGTACTTTCTACTAAATGTTTTCGAGCAACAAAGGAGAAATTTTTTTTTAAACAAAAATAAAAACCTAAGGTTGGTCTCAGTTTCTTTAAAAGACTATCTATATGAGAACTGATACCAGATACCAAGATATTTGTTTTTTTAGAAATTATATTTATGTATACTGTTAAAACTGCCAATCTTATATATTGAACTTGGCAGCTTTATTTTGTAAGCTGCAACTGAGCAAATAAAACGATATTCTGAAGTATTCAGTGGTTTAATGAAACGTTATTGAATTGTTTATCGAAAACGCTCTCTGTTGTTCAGGATTTGCTTTGTTTCCTTTGATTTCCCTTCATTTTAAACACAGCTGCAGCAAAGCACTTTGTAAGATGCAGCCCTTTTAATCTGTGTACCATTCAAAGTTTGAATCATAAAATCATTTAATGACAATCTGGACCGTGTAAAAATCATGTATTTAGTTTTTTTAGCATTCAACACTAATTTTAAGTTACCAAAAGAAATCTGAAATGAATTAAAAGCATTCTGTAAAGAGTCCATTGCTACTTTATAGATGGAGCTATAGTGTAGATGATAGTAAATGAAGTGTACATTTGCTGGCTCAACTCCTTTACCAACTTAATTTATATAGATAGAAAATAAAATTGGCCCCAAAATTGATCCTTGAGGAACACCTCTCTTCACTAATAAAGGAGCAGAAACATAATTATAATATGATTTAGAGATCGATAGAGATAGAGATAGATTATATTGGTAATACCAAGGAACTTTGATTTATGGGTGTTTCTTCAACTTTGTGCACTTTTATGTTCCAAAGGTTGTTTTTTATTAAAACTAACACATTTTTGCTTTTTTTTTATTTATTCATTTTAACATTAAGTTCACATTAAAACTGAAACTTTTCCCCATGTATTCAACATTTAAGAAGAGATCAATCAAGTAAAAGGTTTCAAGGTATCAATCAAATCAAGGTACAGTATATCACTTGTGAATGGAGTGTTTTTGTTTAATATTTCCAAAAAACGCTGTAACTACATTAAATGATGCAAAAAAATTGGAAAATTAACAGTGTGTATTTATGATATAAAATGACAAAGCATGACGAAATATTTGATGATTTTATACCACAAATGTTTAAAATGTCA
>NW_015505969.1:618927-619660 GCF_001515645.1 Sinocyclocheilus grahami
GTGGACACAACACTGTGATGGGAATTTACTATCATGTACATGACCTAAAAGGTTTTTAAAATGTTGTTTTTTGTTAGTAAAAAGGAAATTAATACAATAATTGACTGCTCTCTAAACTAAAATGAACCGACCAGCTTAACATTAAAGAGCTAACGACCTTGAGGAAAGATTTTTGTAAATGCATAATTTCAGATTTCCAATTTCTAACTTTATCAAATGATACAAAAAGTGTGGAATATTTAGGGTACATAAAATGCTAGCTATGAAATAAGCCTCAGCAGCACAAAGTAGTCAATTTTATACCAAAAATGCTTTGAATGTCATTTCCATCACAGAACACTATACATAATTTGAGATGTAATAAAAATGACACCGTTGTGGGAAGTTTCATAGCTTTCAAAGAATATTATTGTATGCCATGTACAAAATGTTTTATGGTTTGTTAGTAAAAAGGAAACTGATCCTATGGTGTATAATTTACTTCTCTCTAAAAATTCATATATGCATCGACCAGTATAGCAATTTAACATAAAAGAGCCCAAGACTCAGTATAGAGTCCCTACAGGAAGCAGGCAGGGCGGTACAAGGTCCCAGGCCTGCTGTGGTATTATTCAAGCTCCATGTCCCGGACTGGTGGCTTATGGAGCCCTCCTACTATGGTTGAGATGAAAGGGTGCCATCTATATGCAAATGGTTTCGGCCTATTCTTGCTACAATTAGTGTGTGTGTGTGA
>NW_015505969.1:620864-621942 GCF_001515645.1 Sinocyclocheilus grahami
ATGACATCGGTCATGAGTTTCTCAAAAAAAATGACCAAAGATCAAAAGCTTACTGAAGAACATTTAATTATTTACACGTTACAAAACAAAAGAGCAACATTGACTCAACCGATGCGAGTTTGGATGGTACAAAATCACACATTTTACCTTAAAGGATCTTCAGAAATGTAAAGTTGGAAGAAAAACAAGACCGAGGATGTTCTTATCAAAGCCTACCTTGGAAATTCATGTTTTGGCTTTTCACAAACTATAAAGAGAATAAATCAAGCTTAGACTAAACTGATGTTCCACAGATATCATTCATGCTAGTGCAAGTTAACAAGCTTGTTTACAACCCCAGTTCAGTTTTTGAGGTCCTCCTACTCAACATCACTTACAGGCCAACAACAGCAGTGTTAGAGCCAGCGAGTAGGTTCACAATTGTGTCCCTGCAGGTTTTAAAGTGTGCTCAAAACTGCAGGCGAGTACCCCTCACTCCTTTCGCAAAGCTTCATTCACATGCCTGTCCTGTGCTGAAAAGCCTGCTGGGTCAACAGAATAGTTTGCTTTCAATGGGTGAGAGTGAGAAATTTATTGGCGCGGGGGCTGTTATTGATGTGTGCATGCGTGTGCGTAAGAGACCGTCTCCTTCTGGGATCAAAAAGGAACCCCACTAGCATTTAGGCCGGAATGTGTAAAAGCTTCAAGGTAAAGTGAAGTAGCCCAGGAATCTTCCATTTGCGAATCGCTGGGACGCGTAGGTTTCAGGGCGATGGGACATTAAGTTTGGTTCGGTAAATAACCAGCTTTCTGAAATGGGGTCGGGAGTTTAAATGCATTTATTCGCTTTCCGTGCAAACGGAACTCCCTGACCTTGAGGAGCTACAAAACGGCTGAATGTCACTGTATCACAGCGATCATC
Source organism: Sinocyclocheilus grahami (assembly GCF_001515645.1). Classification (NCBI taxonomy): domain Eukaryota; kingdom Metazoa; phylum Chordata; class Actinopteri; order Cypriniformes; family Cyprinidae; genus Sinocyclocheilus; species Sinocyclocheilus grahami. The sequence goes on from NW_015505969.1 coordinate 621,766, forward strand.
AAAAACATTGCTTTTCCATTAATAACGCAACAGTGAAAGACTCTAAATCATTTTCATGAGGTGACAAAGTCATAAAAACACCAGTGGAAGGGGATGTACATGGAAATGGAGAGAATTGGTAATTGCATAGGATTACATATAGTGTGTGTGTGTGTGTGTGTGTGTGTGTGTGTGTGT
>NW_015505969.1:622864-629080 GCF_001515645.1 Sinocyclocheilus grahami
GTGTGTGTGTGTGTGTGTGTGTGTGTGTGTGTGTGTGTGTTAACACAACCTGAGAGATGCTCGAACATCATGGATCGCGTCTATGACATAGGAAATACATCATCTTGACTGGATCCTTGAAGAGCAAATGAGCCAAGAAGTGAATTAGGGGCAACATGAGAGCGTGAGTGGATGAAATCAACCTTAGGTCTGGAAAAACACAACTATTTTCTGAAGGAAATGCAAAGGGTTCTATTCAAAAACCCACCATGAATAAAGTGTTGGGTGGTTGCCAGTGTTCTTTTGCCATTTCAAAGGTGTTCTCGTGCTGTCAGCATGTTAATGCGGTTGCTAGGGTGTTCTGGGTGGTTGCTAGGTGGCCAAAGTCAAAAGTATGTTGGACTAGGAGTGCAACTTTTAAATAAAATAAAGAAATCAATTGTCAATTGTATTAAAGTCACTATAAAACGGAAGTAGCGACAAATCTTTTCTTCAGTAAGAAGACTAGCATACATTACCAGAGAGAAGCCTGTTGTTTCACCAGAAGAACATAATGATTTCAATGACTTTTTAAATTGACCAATGCATGGATGTCTTTAAAGCTGTTTATTTAAATTATGTTTAAAAACTTAGCAATAAATTTAACAATAAATAATACATTTATTAATCATATTTAAAAGCAACATCTGGACAACTTGTTTCTTGTTTTCGCAATTGTTACGCAAATAAATGTTTTTTTTTTAAATGAATTATGGAAGTTAATGTATTATTTTTCTGTTATTTTTAAGTAATATTTTTTAACATGAAGTAGATAAACAGTTTTAAATGTCAACTTGTCGATTTTACATTATTTATTTATTAAATTTTACATTAAATATGCAAACATACTCACACGGACAAATCATTCACAATAAAATCTGTAACAGGCATATAAAAAACATGAATTTTTATTTCATGCCGACTTTAATTAAAACTTTTAAAAAAATGTAAATAAAGCACATGTCAAATTAGGCAATAAATGGATGTCTCTAAAGGTGTTTTATTTACCTGATGTTTAATTTAGTAATAATAAATTAATGATTCTTTTTTTAAGCAACAGTTGTCCTTTATTATTAGTAATATTGTTATTTGCAATTTTATGCAATTAAAAAAATGAATTACTGGAGTTATATAATCTGTTATTGTTTAACTAATGCTTGATTTAACTATAATTTTAAAACCTGAATTAGACAAACTGTTTAATTAAACTACATTCCACAGTGCCCTTGTTACCATGCAATTATACATTTAAGTACTGAGTATTGTATAATATATATAGTAATAACAACATATACATACTATAGGGTTAGGGTTAGGAATAGGGTTAGGTTTAGGAATCCTGCATACAATTATGCATAATGTTCTCTTATTACTATAGTAACTACATGCAACATGTAACAAAGACGCTGCAAATTAAAGGGGTCATATGATGTTGCTAAAAAGAACATTAGGCAAGGCAAGGCAAGGCAAGGCAAGGCAAGTTTATTTGTATAGCACATTTCATACACAATGGTAATTCAAAGTGCTTTACATAAAATAAAATAAAAACAATAATCACAACAATAAAACAAGGAATTTAAAAACTTTGAAAATTATAAAAAAAAAAAATTGATTTAAGAGGTTTAAAATGAATTTAAGAAAAATGATTATACATATAATATAGTGCAATCAGTTCGGACATCGCACAGTGCTCATTCAATAAATGCACAGCTAAACAGATGAGTTTTGACTCTGCATTTAAATGTGTCTAATGTTTTAGCACATCTGATCTCTTCTGGAAGCTGATTCCAACTGCGGGTGGCATAATAACTAAAAGCACATTCCCCTTGTTTTGTGTGAACCCTCGGTATTTCTAACTGACTCGATCCTAATGATCTGAGTGCTCTGTTAGGTTTATATTCAGTGTTTAAATATAAAAAACGTACTTACAGTCTGTGAGTCAGAACAGCCGGCATTGTAGTCTACTCTACCAGGATCAGTAAACAGTCCTCCATAAAATGTGCTGCACACATCTGAATATTTGGGTTGAAGTGTTCTGGAACAGTGTTGTAAATACAACTTAACCACTGATTTCTAGTCGTGTCCATTTTTGGAAGGCCAAACAAAGTAGTTTCGCTTTCACAACAAAACACAGCGCCTTCACGACATGGCGGCGGCAACAACAATACTACAGCGAGAATAAAAGTTACGCCTTCTTTCTTTGTGTGAACATTTGGGCAGCGTTATGCAAATCTTCCCACATAGTGATGTAGATATGTGGGGGCGTGTTAGAACGAGCCATTTTAGGTAGGCGTGGCTGACTCTTAAATTTTATAAAGAATATCTCTTTGGATTTGAGACTTTAGTCTTTGCAACTTTACAGATCTTCTTTATGCACCAAGAGCTTGTAACACTCCAAAGAGAAAGGAAAAATTGAAATCGCATCATATGACCCCTTTAAAGTGTTACCAACCGTTTTAAATATCTATTTGCCAATTTTATATGTAAGTGCCATTTCAAGTAGTCCATTCAAAATAGCCCTTCCTCAGTCATATTGTGGTCTCTAGATATATATCGGCTCCTTCCTCAGAGCAACTCTATGGGATTGTAGCCAGGCGAGTATCCCTCATGTCTGCAGCATAAGAAAACACATACCTGTCTGAACATGCACCGCAACCGAAGCAAAGAAAATAAATGGCATTGTTGCAGTGGTTGCAGGGAGAGGTGGGTGTACGGTGCCACTCCGGCTCATTAGCGAGTGATTACCTCTCATTACGCCCCTATGGCCAGGCTTGGCTTGATTTATAACCCCAGAAGCGTTGAGAGCAATCTTAATACTCGCTTTAGCAATAATCAACTGCTTATAATCCCTCAGCACTAAGCCCAGAATCCCTAAACTCCAAGCGTGTTGACTTAACACATCCGGAGCCATGAGAAGAAAACGTGGCCATCGCACTGCTGCCCAGCTTCACTATTCTCAGAAAAAAACAAGCTCGCTCACATTCGCTCTCTCTGTCGCTTCCTCATGATCACTCACGGCAGATCTTGTATAAGACGACAAAAGAAGTGGTTTACGCTAAAGGGAAACAGCACTGAATATTGTTTGCTTCACACTAGTATGTTTTAAAAGTACTTCACTCCTTCCTTGAGGTGGAAATGATTTGGCAGTGATGGGACCATCAAATGCCTTTGTGTCTTCCTGCATGGCAAGCCAAGGCTGTGTTGTCAAGTGTTGCGCTCTGTCTTTTTTTTTGCAGTGCGACATGTGTGTTTTGGCAGCTGGAGGGCTGAGTGGTCGTGGTTGTGTCTGTGTGACAGGAAGTAGATGATGAGGAGGACATGAGGACAGACCTGCCGCTACACATAACGCAAATGGCCATGACAAAACCAAAGAGATGCACTGCACGATTCTTGCTCGCATTACAAAAAAATAGCCTCCTTAATAGCAAGGACAATTTTCAATTATTAATTATTAGAAGAATAATTGTTATTGTATTTTTGGCATTCAGTTATAACAAGTAGTGCCAATATTGTGTTTAAATTGATTAGAATACTTTAAAATGTAACCACCTTAGAAACCACGTTTTTTTTTTTTTATGTACACAGACATATATGGGTCAAAGACGTTAAGATGTTCACATCAAAATAAATGTACAAAAGTGATTTTATGTCCATAGAAAGCACATTGAATGCAAGTAAAGTGTCTACTTTTAAGGTTTCAAATACGTTTTTGGAGGATAAAATTTGGTTGAAATAATGTTACATTGTAATTCAGTGTAACACAATATTTATGTAAAAATTCAAACAACATGCTTATTCTGACGTGTACATATTAAAATATATAAAAGAATAAGGGAGCATATTAAATATTATTGTGTTTTAAATGAGTACAAAAATCTTACTGACAAATGGGCAAAACCTAGGATAGTGCAAATTTAAAAAAATGTAAAATTACAACTAATTCGTATTTGGGAGGAAAGTAATTAGCCTTTTAATATGTCATAAATTGATTTTTGTTGTAAATATGCCTGACAACATTGTTACACTGAATGACATTTTAGTGGGTCTCTTCTGTAAATCAGGCAAAAATGTATCATATTTATTTTATGCTCAGAAAAACAAAAAACAAAATTTCAATTAAATTAAACAGAAAACTTTTAATTTTTATTTTTTGGGGGGGGACAACAATTTAAAGCAGTATTACACTTATTGTTTTTATGCTTAAACCCTTTTTCGTCTTTGACCCATATACATACATACATAAAATGATTTTTGTTTTTTTTGCCACTTCATTTCAGTATATGACAGCTGTTTTATCAATTCAAAATAAAACATTTCTCATTGACGACTATTTTCAAACTAAGAAATACTGCAAGGCCATCAAGACCATCTCAAGGGAGTCTGGCATACAATACAAAAATAGCAAATAAATAAAATACAACCAAATAGCTTTATTTAGATGATCATTAATAATACTGGCCTCGTTAAGGCAAAAAATAACTCTTTCGACTTCCAAATGTCTGTCTGTTTTCCAAAAGAAAGCTGACTGGAATGAATCCCTGGAAAGAGGGTTATAATTTAGCTTTCTGTGAATTATCTTTGCTGAGTAAGTCTTTGTATTCAGTGATGCTGAAACCCAGATCTGTCAAGCAGTCAGCTAAAGATGGTCTGCTCGCCAGCCTAAGCGTTAAGTACATTTAAAGCCAACTTAATTTGAATGCTAATGTTTGTGAGTGGTCCAGTTTGCATGGATTAGCCAACATCTACTTTCTTACAACAAATAACGCATGCTATTTAAATATACAACAACATGCATATTGTAGTAATCTTTCCTCAAAATGTAAAAAATGTCCTTTTCTGCTGACATCATTAAGGCCTCTATCACCGAGGCCACGCCCAGCTAGATCCATTCATTTCAATGGATTAAATCAAGTCTTGTCCTACACTTTCTACTTCTGATGTATTTTTGTGTGCTACAGACTATTCAATATTACAGAAATGAAATGGGTTGCGAATGCAGTTTCATGTACTGTCAGAATAACAGTATTTATATAAATATCCAAGGTTGAATTCCCCAGCCAGCATCCTGAATGACACATGATTGCACTAAAATCTGAACCATGTGAGCAAACATCCTCGCCCCCTGACACTCGATGGTATTCGGTCCGATTTAAGGTATAGGGATAAAACATCAAATCTCTACGCGGCTTATCCCAACCACTGGGTGACAATTTCAAACCCTGCCAGCCAGAAAGCTCTTTATGGAGATCTTTTCAACCACTGCATGCACCCACACACATTTTCACGCACACAGTTTGAATAGAATACTCTTCAGGGGTGTCATGCAACATTTTTTGAGGGGGCACTCACTGCCAGTGCTTTCTTCTTGAGAGAATAATAATAATAATAATAATAATAATAATAATAATAATAAATTGGACATTTAATACGTTTGTATTATTATTATTATTATATAAATGTAACTATTTATTAAACACTGATGTCTTAACATTTTGCTATTGCTACTGTTTAACAAAAGCTTTGCACCCTTAAAACAGTTACTAATGTTAAATTAACTTTTGGCTTTTCATAAGCAGAGTAAACAAACTTTTCGAAGCACTTTTCTGTTCGTTTGAGCATGTCAACTTGCGACTCAAGTGGCAGACGGAGGGCAGGCCAGGAGGGCCGATATGTTTGTTTGTAAATCACTTTTGGGGAAAAAAATTATTCTTGCAATTTCATTTCGCCATTTTAGTTACCATGCATTATGCAAAATAGAGACTGGGGATGAAACGCCATGTACCTCAGCCAAACTTCCTCAAGGTCGTTTTGTCTGTTTAAGTGAGTGCAGATGCCTGCTGCAGACTCGTGCTTGATGGAGGCATCAGACAATGGGCGGCAACAGAGCAGAGAGATGTCAGATAATAATAATTACAATAATAATAATAATAATAATATGTTTATTAAAAAATAAAAATACAACTATTATTTTTAAAAAATGGGAAAAAGTACAAATGAAAGAAAATTAATTTATGAAAAAGTGAACACTGATAATAATAATAATAATAATAATCGTCTTGATATCGTCAAAGTATAACAATATTAATAATAATTTTTATTAAAAAATTAAAAATACAACTTTTATAAAAAAAAAATGAAAAATTGGACACTGACAATAATAATAATAATAATAATAATTATTATTATTATTAGTAGTAG
>NW_015505969.1:629254-636224 GCF_001515645.1 Sinocyclocheilus grahami
AATAATAATAATAATAATAATAATAATAATAATAATAATAATAATAATTTATTAGTTAATTATTACTAATAATTTATTAGTAATAACAATAATTTATTATTATTATTATTATTATTATTAACACACTAACACCAAGAAGAAAAACAGGACGAGGAAGAAGAAGATGACATTACCAGGCAGTCTGAGTGAGTTATTTCAGGTAAACTAATTTTAAATGAGCAGAAACTGTTTTCCAGAAGTGTTTGGGTAATAGTGAGCAGTATTTACATGAGAATACAAGTGTGTTTGGGGCATTCAACGACAACAGCACAGTGCCAGTTTTCTGCTCTCTTTCATCACAATAATAGAATAAGGGCCAGGAGTTCTGCCCCAAATTTTCTCAGCTGCATCTGCCCTGAAAGCAGACAGGCAAACAGACGCCTCACAGTGACAGATTGATATACTACCCAGCGTCAGGTTTCCCCAAGTAATGAAAAGGCAAGCTGAAAATTGAGTCTATACACCTATATTTTCATGTCTACTCTGCCAACTATCGCCAACACAAAGAAAACATTATTTTTTTTTACTCCATTCAGGGCTCTCTAGACAATGTATTTATTTATTTTCTTTTTTTCAAAATACAATATGAGGATGTGTTATGTGTGACAATTCTGTCTAGTTTCTTGTTCATTTGAGTCATAGTTTGAACACAAGTATGAATTTGAATGCGATAATCTAATATGTTTTTTGTATTACTGATGACTAGAGCACATGGCGAATAAGTTTTGGTTGATATGTGGTTGGTACGATTTTTTTTATGTTTTTAAAAGAAATCTCACCAAGGCTGCATTTATTTGAACAAAACATACAGTAATAATATTACAATTTAAAATAAGTTTTTTTTATTTGAATATACTTTATTTTTAGCCATTACTCCAGTCTTCAGTGCCACGTGATCTATCAAAAATCATTATGATATGCTGATTTGACGCTCAAGAAACAATTCTTATTATCAGTGCTGAAAACAATTGCTTAATATTTTTCTGGAAACTTTTTTTTTTCATTCATTGATGAACAGAAAGTTCAAAAGCAAAGCATTTATTTGACATGTACATCTTTTGAAACATTATAAGTGTCACTTTTGATCAAATGCAAACACATTTTCTTATACAATATTTACTATTCGTTTATGATTGTCTTGTAGGGCTGTAGCTATTGATTATTTTAGTAATCGGGTATTCTACAGATTATTCCATCGATTAATTGAGCAATCAGATAAGAAGTCATTTTTCTTTATTAAAGAGCAATACTAAATATACAAGAGATAATAAAATAGTTCTCTTAAAATAAACAACTAATTTGTTTTCTTTTTAGAAAAATTAACATTTTTATTGCTAAAATTGCATACATTAATAACCATAAAAACTAAACCCCTTTAATGTATTTAATTGCCAAATTACATTCAAAATGCAAATACAAATATCAATAAATAATAAATAAAATATAAATATAAATAATAAAAATAAATAAATAAAAATACAAAAATCAATTTCACATTACTTTAAAAAAGGTAAACAGTACAAACTAAAACCAAGGCATAAATCCAAATAATAGTAATAAAAATAATACCTAAACATTGCATTTATGTAGTGTAACTTAACTTTCAAGTTTCAGCCTAACTAAAGCTCAAGCATGACATAAGCCTTTGCTGTCTTCTTGGAAGGCTTTGTGAAAATCAGTGGACAGGAAGGTAACTTGGAACAAGAACAAGAGACAATATACAATTTCTAAACACATTTTTCTGCAACATGAAATTAGAGTTATTTAGAGAATAAACCATCTTAAATGTCCCTTTACATACTGGGGTGTGTGTGTGTGTGTAAAACTTGTTTTTGATATTCTTCATATTCTGTGTACTGGTCAGTTCACAGCAGTGATAGAAATGAATCTGTTCCAATAAGTTTAAATAGATTTTTACATTTTATGGGCTTTTTTACCTTTATAAAGTCTTTTTTTTTCTAAAAGTGTGCATCATCTTTTGAGTCAAATTCTTACATTTAATCAGTCAATTAGAATTAAAGACATTTGGGCTGTTACCAAGCAAATGATATCAGTATCAAAATTCATCTTTGCAATGCAGAGGAAACACAGAAGCTGCATGGGATGAATTTCCCACACAGAGGGACATGAATGCATTTAACCTGCAGTCACAAATGCATAAATAATATTTTGTTATTTAAAACATAAAACATTGAATACTGATATTTAAAATTATTTTAAAAACGAAAAGATACTTTAAATGTGAAATGGTCTTAAATATGCGCTTGTTTTTTTTTACAGTCTATGGTCCAGAGTTTATCGGTTTGTGTACCTCCAGTAATAATGGTCCATGGGGAAACACGGTGTTCTGTGTGTAGTTACAGTAAATCGACTAAACGAAGCCTCAAGTAACTCGAATACAAATATTCTGTATTCTATTCGAAAATTCGATTTTTTTGTATTCGAGTTACTTGAGGTATTCGAGGAATCGTTTCAGCCCTACTATCTTGAAAAGTAAAGCTTCTCACAGCATAACTGACAGGGGATCCAAGTATTAAACAGCAAATGTAAAAATTGTCCCTGGATGGGTATACGCAAACACAAACAATCTTAAGCACACAATGGCCAATTCATTCATATTTGCTGTGCTTGATAAAGTAAGAGCCCTATCTTATCTGTGAAACTATTACTGTACCAGTTCAGATGGAACATCACAAATAGGAAAAAACAGCATTACTGGGCCTTTGTACACTCATCTTCCTCAAGGGTGCTGTCTGAGTCATTTCCCCCATTTCAGTTTAACCACAGATACCTTCATCCTCAAATGCAACTTATTTTTGGGTGGGCCAAATCCATCAACACCACCATGAATGATGGATGAAGGTATGAATGCAGGATTAAGGTAATCTAGAAAAATTGTAATTAAAAATGGGCAAAAAAATGCTAATTTACATAGTGAATTCACCATCTTAAAAATGAAATACTAATAATATTATCCAAAACAAAACAAAAAAGTCACAACACAGTATATTATGAATATGTCTTCAACAAATTAGTTTGAAGTTATATTTTAAAATGTAATTCATTCCTGTGATGCATTTTCAGCATCATTACTCCAATCTTTAGTGTCACATGATCCATGTGCTGATTCTAATATGAACAATATAACATTCTAATATGCTGATTTGCTGCTCAAGAAACATTTCTTATTACCATCGATGTTGAAAACAGTTGCGCTGCTTAATATTTTTTTGTAATCCGTGATGTAATTTTTCAGAATTCTTTGATGAATAGAAAGTTAATGCATCCTTGCTTTACATACATACATGTATATTAGTGGTCGACCGATATTGTTTTTTTGACAGCCGATGCCGGTGCCGATATCTTGGAAAGCAGGGTGGCCGATGGCCGATATAAAGCCGATATCATTTTATGTATTTTAATTTATATATAAGACATTTAAAATAATTTGAAAATGGATTCAAAAAAAAAATTTGTTAAATAAACATACTTATACTTTACAAAGTATTTTTCACAAATAAATAAATATTTAATAAAAATATAATTAAAAAGGAAGTAAACACTGTACCCAACAGGGCACTCAGTATTCTGGGAAGTTGTGTGCATTGGAAATCATATTTTTTCAAATAAAGCTATGGTAACACTCATTTTACATACATCACACATTGGAAATGACAGGAATATGGCAGTGGGCAAATGCATAAAGCGCAGCATAATTTAAAATCACAAGTTTAAAGTTTGTTGATCGAGCGTCTCAAGTTAAGCTGAACTCTCCTCCTGCCCGCATTCAATTCACACGGATCGACCATCACGCAGAGAACACGCGATCATGCAGGATACAAATGCACACTTCACAAGATCTCACAGCTGGATCCAAATAAATTTGCAAGTTTTGTGAAATTAAATGTTCATTAGTCATTCAAAGATTGCTTAAATGATATAAATGCGTATTTGCTGAATGCTGACGGCAAACGAGAAAGTATTATAATGTTTGCCTTTCTATTACTAATAATATAAAAGCAATCGTTATAATACTTTTTTATACATTTTAATTCCTTTGTTTAACTGTTCTATCTGATTATTAGATAGACTTCTATCCGTATTAGACAGAACTGTTAACGACGACAGCGAACAAGAGGGAGAATGTGAGTACTCTGTGATCAGGCTGCTGTTCTCAGCGCCGTCAAAATAAAAGTCCGTCGCTCAAACGCATCGGCCAAACAGGAAAACTTATCGGCCGATGCCGATATTTGAAAAATGCCAAATATCGGCCGATATATCGACCTTGGCAATATATCGGTCGACCACTAATATATATATATATGTGTTAGGGCTGTCAACATTAACGCGTTAACGCATGCGATTAATTTTACAATCCTTAACACATTAAAATAATTTTACGCAATTAACGCAAAATTACTGAAGCATAATTTCTATTCTAACCCAATTTTGCTTCTCTGCTTGCGATTAGATCATTTTAAGCCGCTAAACTCTGGGAAAGTTTTCAGTCACAATACATTCAAACAATCCGTCCAAAACAGCGCTAATATAAAAGGAAACCAGGCTGATTACATCAGAGATTGCAGAGAGAACAGACTCTTGTTGCATTTTCAGTGAATTATTAATTCCAGTGTGTTTCGTTTTAAAACACAAGCTCTGTCATATTCTGTGATTGTCTCTGAAGAGCGCGAGCCCTCACACATCACACTGTGTGTGAAGTACAGATTGAACGGATTGTCAACACATCCCACCGCTGTATGGCCAGATGAGATGCAGACTATGGTTTCTCGACTGGATAACCAGTCTCACAAGTAAAGTTTTGATGGATGAAGACAGCAATCAAGGTAGATTGCGGTGGCGTATAGGAGTCATACAGTACAGTAAGCACGCGTGAGTCTGTTATAATAATGCGTGTATGAGTGCTCTTGACGCACAGATACAGATTTATGCACAGGCACAGACATTTCCGTACATTCACATTGTTTCCACACACATTCACGATAATGTTTTGATTTGTCATGTGTATGTTGCTGTTTAGTTATTCTGAATGGATCCGTGTACTGTAGTAGATATATGCAGTCAGCAGGCGGTTGGTTTAGGGTTTTTTTGGGGCATCTCCATGTGGTCCTGCTCGGTATCGCAACTTGACTTCTCTAATATGTAAAAAAGTTATTTGCTGTTGCACTGTACACATACTATACAATTCAGATTATTCTCTCTTTTTGTTGCATTTTTTTTCTTCCATATGTGCTTATATGGGCTCCTTATATCATCTGGTTCTTTGGTGTCCTTTTGGAGTTTCATAGTGTAATTTTTTGGAAAGACATCAACATTTATCTTGAAAAAAGCTTGCAGAAAATATAGATTTTTGAGAATCACCCTTTAATCTTTTCGTTTACTTTGCTGAATATAGCAAATGATGACAAAATAAACATTTGAAACTAGATAAATGGTCTAGGCTTAATTTCATGAAGTGTGCGATTAATCACAGAAAAAGGGTGTGAAAGGGTGTGATTTGACAGTGAGATGGCCTTTCAACCACCAGGTCAGCGCACTGTATCTTTTATATATTAATCTAATTCCACCGGCAAATTAGGATTGATCACTACAGCTCTGGGCCACAGTGATCATCCAGGATCTAATCAAAGCATAGAGGTTTGGAGAGGGGCGCTGGCTGGAGCCACAACGCTCCATAAATATAAAACATATGAAAAGCGGTGAGCGGCTGTAACACCGAGAGGGAAATCCGATTACCCCCCCTCTCTCCACAGGTGTGCTTTCAGTCTGCCGCTTAACAGCCTGGCAGCAGCCTGCAAGCACGCCACGCTAACACTTTCCCCATCTATTGTTCGTCTCCAGCAGAGGCTACGGGCTCCATACGCAGCCTGACGGATGTGAGCGAGAGGTCTCGCTTAGAGGGGTTATAGGAGAATTGGACAGAAGGATTTACTGGGAGCATGAGCTTTTCTTGAGCGTTTTGGTCAAAAGAATATTCTACATTAACTCAACACAATCTCACTTTCTCAACTGACCCCAATAATAATTAAATAAATAAAAAAATACAATGCTAAATACAAACAGTAAAATGCAACGAAACACTACCGTAAAAAAATATGGGGGTGGTTATATTTATTTTATAATTTTGAATATATACCTTTTATGCCCATGGTTGAAGGTTAAAGGTTTTTTTTTTTTTTTTTACTGAAATATTGTGAAATAATATTACAAATCAGCAGAACTGTATTTATTAATTTGTTATTTATTAAACTGTAATTTATTAATGTGATACAAAGCTGAATTTTCTACAGACATTATTCCATTCTTCAGTCTTACATGAAAATAATTTTTAAAATGCTGATTTGGTACTCAAGATAAATATATTATTATTATTATTATTATTAACATTGAAAACAGTTGCAATGCTTAATATTTTTGTGGAAAGTCCAATACTTATTGTTTAGGATTCCTTGATTAGAAAGTTCAAAAGTACAGCATTTATTTGAAATAGAAATCTTTTGTAACATTAGAAATGCCTTTATTGTCACTTTTGTACAATTGAATGCATCCTTGCTGAATAAAATAATGCATTTCTTTAAAAAAAAAAAAATTACTGACCCCAAACCAAAACCCCCAAAAATATATAACAGAAAAAAAAAAAATTATATATATATGTATGTATGTATGTATGTTTTCAATAACGTTTTAATAATAGGGACTTTATTAGGACCATGGAAACTAAAATACACAAATATGCAACAAATCATCAAAAATTGTGCAGGGCTTTTACTGTGAGGAATTCTCTTCAGAGTTCTCTCTCTCTCTGCGCGCGTGTGTGTGTGTAAGAGACTGAGTGAGTGAAAAATAATGCACGGTGCCGACCATATTTATGTGAATACACACCAGTGCAGGCATTTTGACACTCCGTGTTTTT
>NW_015505969.1:636243-647037 GCF_001515645.1 Sinocyclocheilus grahami
TATATAAATTTATAAATTATACACTGAAAGTCAATGGGGTCCAAAATAAATCCATTGACTTTAATGGTATGAAGAAGAAGAAACAAAAAATACAATAAATAAATAAATAAAATTAAAAGAAAAAAAAGATACATTTCTAAAAATATATCTTCTTTTGTGTGAAATACAGTCAAGGAGTTTTGGAATGACACAAGAGTGAGTAAATGGCAGAATTGTACATTTTTAAATGAACTATCCCTTTACGACAAAAACTGCCTTTTTTTACTCTTAAAGGTACAATATGTAAGTTTTCGCCACTAGAGGTCGCATTTTCAAAACAATAACAAAGGCGAATTTTGATGATGCTATGAGGGAGGATGTTCACGGATGAGGTAATGAATAATTTTTTTATTACCTGTACCTTCCATAGTTATTCAAACTGCGAATAAATTATACAGAGAATGCAAGCAAAGAACATTTACACGGGTCAAAGAACATTATGACTGACTTAAGTCTAGCACTCTCAAAAAACTCCCCTTATAATCAGTAAAGCCGTCTATACACGGTTTTATGAATGAATCTCTTACATCATACCTACATCTTGTTTATGATGAGAGAATTCGCGTGAGAGCTGAATTCAGTCAGCGAGCGCTGTGCACTGAACAAAAACTCTAACCTCTAATTGGCCATTGCATTCATAAACTCAACAGACTCATGCGTGATTGGTTGTAATGCGCAACACTGTAAAAACGCATAAATAATCATGGCGCAACACTGAGCAGATCTAAATTTAATGCTGCGGTCAACACTTTTCATTTAATTTTCATTTTATTCGTGACAGCCGTAATGGATTTAGTTTAACTGTACAGCAGCATTTGTGTCTGTGTGTTGCCATAGTTTCTACAAGCAGAAACTGAGGATATGCAGATATTACATCATTGATCGGCGACAATGACCAGGGACGAGTCATTATTTAAAATTGGAATTTCTCTAAATTTACAAATCCTTGGGAACTTTTGGAATAACATAAATACACAACTGCATAAAATATATAACACTGTGCAAGTAGTTTTTGGATATTTTATTATGAAAATCTTACATATTGTACCTTTAAGAGAAAGAAAACACTGGCTGATGTGGTCATCTGGTCAACGTTTCGCAAGGGTATAGGGTGTGCTGAGTTGACCGTTTTATTGTTACTGTGCTTGCGTCTGAATGTTAATGGAGCGGAAAAATGATTGAAAATAAAATGACTGGAGGACTCCTAAAGGGACGAGTGAAGTGAGATGGAGAAGGTGTTAATGATAAACACACACTCATTCATCTGCAGTGTTGTATAGCTGAAATCCGACGCTAATTAATCAGTGCTGATCTATTCCAGATTCTAGCTATGGGAAGCTGTTGCCGTCAATCTTCAATCCACAAAAGACATTTCCAATAAAGTCTCCTGGAGTATTACCGTTAAGAAGGATCAAGTGTAATGCACATCAGATCTCTGTGACCCGAGAGAGGCCTGTGAAACTGTGGCAGGTGGGAATTCACGGCTGTCTTTGAGATTCTAAGTGGTGATGAAAATCCCACTCGCTCTTCGATGGCTGTTAGAGATAGTGACCACGTTCAAAATGTCATCAAACCTGCTAAATGCATCGCCTGGAGATCTTGAAAACCTGCTAACAACTCATAGGTAATAGGTAATGACACAAAGAGGAAAAGTGGCACACAAAGTAGCAACTACAAGAAGAGAAGTCGCAATTAAGGGTTATTAATTAGCTTTTTTATATTTCAAAAGTCAAAATTACAAGAAATAAGGTTACAATTAGGGCTGCACGATAAATCGAAATGGAATCGAGATCGCGATTCGACAGAAGCTGCAATTGTCATGCGTATCTTTCAGTGAAGCACGGTTCTGTGATCAGTAGTAAATCTCCATCCAAAGGCCAGAGGGCGCTCTTGCGCTGAAACTCCAAATACGCCTCGCAGAAGAAACCCAGAAAATGCCTATGGCTGCAGCTGAATAAACAGAAGATTCAACTGCTTTCATTGATTCAACGTGACTAATAAACACACGACTACGGCAATATACGATTTATCCGAGTTCTTATTATTATAATTTTCATTAAAATAAAGTATATTTATAATGCAATGCCTTTATCACTGCTTAAATACTATGAAATATGTTGCGTGCCTTATTCTGTGAAAGAAGCCACTTCATCTCACAGAAGGATTTATTTCAAACACTCGACTGATGTTATGAAGTGAGTTTGGAGTAAAAATATGTTATTAAATGATTTTTTTGGCGTAACTTGTCAGTGAACTACGGCTATGTGTAGTAAATTCTGCTCCATCTGAAAGCACGTGATGATGATTTCCTGCTGATTACAGAACCGGCTTTTTTAACAAAATGCACATGACAATCGCATTCGATTAATCGTGCAGCCCTAGTTACAATTATGAGCAAAATGGATGTAATTACGAAAAACATTGACAAAGAAGTCGCAATTCCAAGATATAGTCACAATTACAAAAAATAGTCGATTGTGAGAAGTAATCTCAACTTGTAAGGCAAAGTCACAATTATGACCAAGACAATAACAAGAAAGTCAAAGTCAAAGTAGCCGCAGTTGTGAGTAATTAAGTCATAACTATGAGAAATATAGTGACAACTACAAGAAATAAAGTTGCAATTACAAGAAATTAAGTCAAAACTGTAAGATTCCATTACAAGAAATACAGTCACGATTACATTTATGTTTTTAATGGTAAGTGGGCATTGGTAAAAATGGTAAAATTACCGCTTACCAATTAGGGTTGGGTATCGATTGGGTTTTTTACGATACCGGTGCCAAATCGATACTTTTTAAATGGTACCGGTGCCTAAACGGTGCCTGAACCGATACTTTAAAAAAAAGAGCCACAATAAAAAAAACGATACATTAAAAATATTTTAAATAAATATACATAGCATTCACATGCTCTTCTGATGCTCTCATTTCCCGAGTTGTGCTTCCCTTACTCTAAGGCTAATAAATTTATTTAAAGAGCTGGGTCATTATTTAATACAAAACTATATTTAATACAAAACCACACATAATGTTTCTACTGTATCTCTGTCAATCACTCTGATATTTAGTTAAAATGAGTGAGTGCTGTCTGTCACCATCTTTAATCAGTTCTGTGAATGACTGTATGGTATGCCGCATGCACTGTAATATATTTTATATTAAATATTACATTTTCAAATGAAAATAGCAACATGATCATTTTATAAAGTATGCATTCATATGTGTTAAGGTATTCACTAGATTTTCACTGGAGGAAACAGCTGTGGTGTGATGAGGGGTTTCTTACAGGAGATGGGAAACCGATTGCTCCCTCGTGACCTTTTGTAAACTGTATTTATGACAAAGAACTGCACAGATATTGACATTATAACAATCTCTCGAAATGCACACACACCTTGTGTCCTCTGTTTCTGTTTGAGTCTGCTCGCGCTGCGCCGCCGCGGTCTGCGGATTGAAGAGCGCTCAAAGACGGGGAGGAGACGAAGTCTGCCGCCGTTTTTATATGAAATTTAAAGGGGACTGACTCTAAGGCGATCATGAATTTGTGTACAGTTTATGGACTTAATCGCTATAGCCCCACTAAAAATGGCCTAGCGACGCCCATGCTTCTTAAGTCCATTTAGGAGAACCAGGACAAATATTTAAATCGATCGCTCAGGCATTTAGTGGCACCAAAATCTGCATTCTGATTCGGTTTTAGTACATACCGGTTACATACGGGTTTTGGTACCAACCCTATTACCAATGCAACTGGTAGACTTGTACTTGGTCTTAGAGATGTCATTTTACATATTTACTGCACATTTTTACTGAAAAAAAACCTCTTAAAAGCTCTTAAAAATTATATATATAAAAAAATGAACATTTCTATGCTGCCGGCTATCAAAGTATCACTGCTTTCTGATTAACTTTGCCCACTTCAGTTCTATATATTTACATTGCATGGTGGGGATCAAGTCTAACATGACGACATCTGAGAAGATTGCGTAAATCAGTATAATGCAAAAAGACTGGGGATGATTCACAACTAAACATAGCATACTGTAACTAAAGCACCTGCTTATAATTACATAGCGGAAGACAGAATCAAATAAATAACAAGCTGTCTATCACTTTATGAATTCAGAATGTAAAAAAAAGACCTCCAACACCCATGTTTCCTCTTCCCTGAGCAATTTGAGATCTACGAAATTGTAAAATTTATTTGGCCAAAGCGCATTAATCAATTCCAGCAGAACTGTGCCGACTCAGTCCATAAATGAGTATGCAAGGTGCAAATGCAGAGGCTCATTTATACACAGTAAAGCATAACTCACTCGTGGCACACCAAGTTATTAAGTAGGGGGGCCCCACTCTAACTCCTAAGGGTGTCCTTTCTCTACAGCCCCAAAAGCCGACTGATTACTAGCGAGCAGAAGAAGCCAGTTATGAGCCTGAATCCCATGTCTGTACTTTGCATTAATTAGCTCGTTCACTATAGCCCTTGAAGACCCACTAGCCCCTTCACGCTCTTTAGACACATTTACGGTTTTAAAAAATTGCTTTGTGCTGTGTAGGGGCCCGTTAAGATTTCAGTTCTTGTAAACTGTGTAATTGCGATGCAACCAATTATACACCAGCTGAAGCAAAACTTTTAGGTTTCAAATTGTATTTAGGCCTGGGAAATTAAAATGGGAACTTTGTTAGGGGTGGTTTTTCATAAAATCTACTAAAAGCAAGCAAGTGCACGAGATATAAATTCAAGGAACCATTATGGAACCACAATACCGTCAAATCATAAGGTTCTACCTCACCAGAGGCGCAGATTTGGTAAGCCCCTCTTACACGGGACAAAGAGAAGAGCACGTAGGAAGGAAGGACAAAAAGGCTTTTCAAGGGTGTTCATTGTCTTGCCCAAAGTGGGGTCATGAGAGGGTCATGTTGCGCACGGAGGACACAGTTGCTTTCACCATTCAAATAACAGCACTCCTACAGTAAAGCATGGAGGTGGTGATATCTGAAATCGCTGCATAAAATGAGCCAAAAATGATTTGGTTGAAAAACACGAGGGAAAGTAAGCAATGGTTTCTTCACAGAACTATTCCTTTACAGTTACCAAACGCACTTTGCTGAGAGACTCATCATTAGCAAAAGTGCATTTCTTCGCATGTAAACAAGAAACCCAAGTGGGATGGACGGGCTTAGGTGTAAGAAATGTCTAAAAAAGGCAGAGGCCTATACAAACAACTCTTAATTAAGGTGTGCACGATCGGGAGCCTGTGTGGAGGCTGGCCGGGCGTTCCAGATGGCAGGTTGTTATTTCACCGTGGCCTGCTAATGCAGCAGGATGCGACGGCGGTAACCTGAGCTGTCCCCAGAGGCCCCTCCACTTCTCAGCACAGTTGTGGAATCAGGGCCAGCTCTGCCACCATTGTCACGGGAGCACATCTAGCACGCAGAGCGTCGCCCACCGCTGGCCTGGTGTAAGCTAAGGGCAACACAGGAATACAAAATGTTAACAGCCATGCTTCTGTTAACAAGTGGCTCCAGCTCGCTAGCGGTTTCAATAGAAGGGGTGGAGGGGGCCTTACACATCTCTGAGGAAAGGGGAGAGAGAGCTACTAATCATCCTGACACAGGATAACACGCCCCACGCTAGCTACATACACTTCGTGCTAGTTAACTGTGCGGAAAAATCAGGAATGTCTATTTTTTCATTAAATAAATTCAATAATATGCTGATTAATTAACCAAATTAAATCCCAAAAAATCACATACATCAATATTTTCCAAATGCAGATTATTATTGTTGCAGATTAAAGCATTAGACATCAATATATTGTTGGTTTAATTTTAATATGAATGAAGATTGGAGCATGTCAGAGATTTATAATATTATTTGTTGGATTACTGTCAACCGACGGAGCTTACAGTTTGAAACCATCCTGTATTCTCAATTTATTCTTAATCAAAGCTGAATGCTAGATTTGGCAATACATATAATAATTATTTGACATGAAAAAAAACTCATGTTTTTGTATCTGACCCATATTGAGTGATAGGAAAGAAAAACACATCTCTTGTAAGGAGGTCACAGAACGAAAACTGAGCAAATCCAAAATAACTCCTAAATACAAAAATTTCCAGTTCTTTTTTCGAAATAAAAATAAAAAACTTAATATTTAATCTTTTAATCTACTTTTAATGCCACATGCCAACTTCCAAGTTCTTAAATGTAATATTTTCACGGTGTAAATGTTTTGAATATCACTTGAGAAATATGTTATATGATATAACCAAAAAGTAAAAAGTAATAATATAGTATAATTACACATTGAATACATTTAAGCATACGCATCTTTATTAACTCATTCATGGATATCATTCCAAAAAAAAAAAAAGTTGTTCAACATAATATGCAAAATAAAGGGTATTTTTCACAAATACCATGAATTATTAATCAATTCATTAATATTCATTTTTGCAAACGAATATCAATGCTTATTGGAGTCAGACCACATAACATTTTATAACCAGGTATTTTTTTTTATTTTTTTACTTTAATTAAAAACGTTCACCACAGAAGAGTATTTTTGATGCATTTTTATATAAATTAACAGATCTGGAGGGGAAATGGTTTAACAAGATTTAACAAAAGTTAGAAGTTAAATAAATATAGTTAAATATTGTCTTTACTGATCCTATATCCTATACTGTGCAGCACTAAGAATTGCATAACCATCGTGTCCCTGAAGTAAATCTATGCGCACAGACTTATTGTTATGCCAATTCTGAACAACACTTGAAAAATATGATTTTCCCTTGTCAGCATTCATAGACTGACCTTGAATGCTTGTTTTCTATTAAGAGCCATACTTGTGCATTCATCCACGTGTCAGTTCTACTAAAGA
This sequence comes from Sinocyclocheilus grahami, assembly GCF_001515645.1. Taxonomy (NCBI): domain Eukaryota; kingdom Metazoa; phylum Chordata; class Actinopteri; order Cypriniformes; family Cyprinidae; genus Sinocyclocheilus; species Sinocyclocheilus grahami. Next base: position 643,175 of record NW_015505969.1, read on the forward strand.
CTGTACTGCGTAAACTGTACAGCTCGCATTCTAGAAAACCCACATGCCACAGTCTTACTTTACAAGGTTGAATGTCTGCAGAATATTGGCAACAAATTGAGAAAAATGTGCTTTACAATCCCAATAGCCGGTGGAAAATAAATGTACATCTATGTTAAAGACGCAAGGAAAAAAGTAAATGAATTCAAACCAGAAATGCGAAAGGCGCTGAGCCAGCAAATGCAAATTAGCATTTTGTTACGTAAAGCGAAAACAAGCATCAGTATTCACTTCGGGAGAGTAAACCCATCCATTTCTCCCTGATTATCTTGTCTCCCTGCCCTTCTGGTCAGATATCCTCAAAACCGTCAATGGAGATTATCGTGCATTTTGGGCAATTATCCCACTATTGCAAAATGTCAGATAGCTGTGTGTCTGTATTCGTGCTGAGCGGAGCACAGCTGCAGTAATAATCGCCTAGGGTGCAAGTGAAGCTTGTCTCTTTCATCTTAACACTTTAGTATTTGCCATGGTTACCTTGTTTTTTCTTCTGAGGAGTACAGTAAGTCTGTTCTTTAAGGAGCTCCCCAGAGAGCGAGGCACAGTATGCATGTTGCAGTTAAATGGTTATACTCTTTATTGTAAAGCTCAGTGAACTTTAGGTAGCACTAAGTGATATTGCTGTAATGATATATACAAGAGCCCCCTGAAATTGTGTGAACAGCAAAATATTTAATATAAACACGCCTGTTCTTGAAAGTGGCGCAAAAACATATTTTAGTGGTTGGATAAGTGAGTTTTAGTACAAACTATGTATTATTATTTTTCACTATAACTAATTTCAAACATTATATGTACATCATATAATGTAAATAATAAACATTGTATCAGCCATTTTGTTCTCTAGATACGGAGCCATTGCAAAACCCACATCAGTCAACTTACTAACATCCCAATTTTGCCAAAAAGCTTGAAATAAATTCAGTTTTGTTTGATTAATGTATAAGTAGCATGTATACAGTTCCTGTATTATCAATCAAGATGATCACAAACATTACTACTATTCACACTTTGCCTGTGCCCACACATCAGCGACAAACTGACAAATACCAGCAATGACCCCAACACATAAGATCCCAACACACCACATATTTGTCACGTTATCAAGCTTCAACAATGAAGATCAATATTCTGCCTACATGCGTGCATTGTCAGTAAAAACTGGCACATAAACCATGACGTGTCAGCGTCCGTGTATAGGATTGTGAACTCACAGTAATTAAAAGAATGCTATGCGGAGAGCAGATGTATTTGTTCATATCTCCATGGAGGACAACAACAGAGTCAGCTTCAAAGACAAATGAAATGCTGCTCCCACAGAAAGCACTTGAAAAACGCATGCCTTTTTTCTACTCTTCTACAAAGCTTGACGTACAACCATGTATCCGTGTCTGTACAGTAGGGGAGCGCGGGGCACAAAGTAACGCCGGGTAAGTTGTAACACACGTGGTTTAAATATTTCCACACATGCTAGCATAACCAAATTTACAACATTTACTAGTTACCATATCAACATTACATAGAGAAAAAAAGTGCACCAAAATTCAAAAGTTTTTTTGAAGATATCGCTGAACATTTATTTTACCATAGTAAAATTATATTTCTAGCTAAAGTAAATTTTTCATCTCAGTTTTTATTACTCATTTAAAATTAGACAAATCTGCTATTATTTTAATCTCCAATCTGTTATTTATCAGTTTAGATTATTTTTTAATGCTTCGCTAACTATCAGAAGACGGTAACCCGTTTTAAATTCCAGTTGCGCAGATGGGGCACAATGTAACACTGCGTTACAATGTGCTATTCTATGACATTAGCGATGTAATTCAGACTATTTACTTTAATAAATTTTAATGATAAACGACGAGAAACAGGTGAATAAATACTGACAGTCAATATTTAATGTTAAGAAATTATTATTTCAAGACATGTAAAGCATTTTTTCTCGCTTATGGCAAAAGTCACTGTATATCATTATTGTACTTGAACATCAAAGCATTTGATAAATCACTGGTGTGGCCTTCAAGGACACATTATAATTTACAAACTCCACATTATGGCCGTATGATAAAACCTAGCCTTGCTATCTACCACCTACGTAGGTACCATGCTAAGCAGAATGGAAACTCATAGTCATGAGTGACTGATTTGAAACACTTTGCATACTCAGCAGGTCCATTAACACTGGTATTCTCTTTATAGGAACTGAAAGAGAACTGCATAATGCTAACTGCTGTTTATTCCAATGGAGCCTGCTATTAGTATGTTGCTAAGCTAACATGCTTTACTAGAGATTACACACAATACTTCGAATAAGACTGAACTATTCTTATCAGTACTTCTTTAAAAATGGCATATTTTGGTAATGAGAATTTCTCTCTTGTTTTTCTTTCACTAAGCTTATTGTAGTATATTCTGGGATTGCTTTATCCATAAAGGATACATACAATTCCATCAAAATGAGTTATCTAATAAGGAAACATACTTTTGCTGCTTTCCTTTTGGAACAGCCATTCTTTGGGAGTGCATCTTTGATGATTTAAAATGCTGTCTATAGGCAGCTTATGTCGGCATACTCACAACCATATGATGCTTATTTTGCAAGAAACGTCAGCACTCGTCTTGGACCACAATAGTATTGAAGTATGTTTTTTATAAAAAATGTTGTTGTTGTCGTTTAAAATGAGTCACAGCATGCAAATGCTGATGTCAATGTCAGATGGCTTTAAAATGTATAAAATGTGCAGGCAAGCATGTCAGACTGCTTAGCTATTTAAAATGAATCTGTCTCTTTCAGCTTACTGTGTTCACACTCAACACATGGGGTCCAAAATGAACTTTTCCTGCACATGCCGATAGCAAGTGAAATAATGATTTCAATTAATTAACTGGCTATAATCATCTCCTACTGGCCTTTAATTTGTATTTTGCATAATTTCATTCTTTATTTGTTTTCCCTATGATGAAAATTTGTTACAAGTCTTGGGACAAATTAAAAAACAGATTTGTGTTAAATTAAATGTTAAACTTTAATAATAATAATAATAATAATAATAATAATAATAAACAATGGGTAAAAGCAGTCCAATCTCATGAGAAGATGTAACTATTTTATGAGGTGGCGATTCTGCATTCATTTGTACATTGAGATTTGTAAAGTTTTTTTTAGAAAAAATAACAAAAGTCCACCCTTAAACCAGACAGTAGGGTGTAAGCAGATTGTATGAAAGCATATAAATGAGATCATACAAATTGACATAAATTAACAACAAATTTGCCAAAATGTAAACTAGATACGCAATGTCATGAGAGTGTGTTGGTAACAGGGTTGCAAAATCAGCCTAAATTAAGCTGTCACTCAGTAGGGTTAGTTGGTTTGGGATAAAATATTGCTTTGCTGTTATTGGTAAACCTGGAAATTAAAGGGGGAAAATAGTTGTACAATATTTGTAAAAATTGATAAACAGAATGAAACCTACTTGTCTTCCTGTCAAGCTGTAGAAAGAGGCCAGATCATGTGGTAACAGGATTGTGCACAACATTTTAATTGAAATTAGTTGATTAAGTGATTTTCAACTATAATGATTTGAATATAAATTCAGTTCAAATAACTTTAATTGTTAGATACGGTCAAGAAGGTCAAGGCATCTGAGGTAGAACAAGCCAAAAAACACTATTTTAAGGAGGATACAGCCATTTGAAGTCTTTAAAACAAGCTTATTTTCATGAAAAAAAAAATCAATTTTCAACTTGTAACAGTTCTCACAAGGCAAAACATGGGATTTGTGCTTCAAATATGTAATAAGACACAAAGGTATAGCCTT